>NC_087192.1:2745000-2765000 GCF_035594125.1 Scylla paramamosain
GTCAGTGTGTGTGCCCAGGGTTAGGTTTGTGAACTGTAAGGAGCAGCGATTGATTAAACTTGCAGTGGAAAAGGTGATGGACTATTGAAGGGTGTTGTTCCTCTTGTAATCAGTGTGCATAAGGTTCAGGTTTGGCATTTTTGGGATGGGCAAGGAGCGTCGACTGATTAAACTTGCAGGTGTTGTGGCTTCTCATCATGCCCAACTCTTTCGCTGCTACGGCTATTCTTCCTTGCCGCTTAGAGGATTGAAGAAAGTAATAGTGAAATAGATGAATGAATAAATTATGTTTGCATGGGTACACAGATATAGATGATTGGAGGTTAAATTTCATCTTTCTTCTTTGCCTGGCTTCAAAACTGTAAGAGATTACTTTTAAAAATATACGTCTAAAAAAAAAAAAATGTCCAGCTGTGAAAGGGTTAAGGGTAAACAGAATGAAGGGAAACCAATAAGGGGGAAAAAATATTCATGCAATTGATACAACTCTGGATTAATAAGATGTCACAATGCAAGTTTAGATACTTCTGAAAGACATCGATAAGAACCGCAAAGGAGTGGATGGTGGAGTCCTTCTTGTATTTTGACGCTGTAAAAACTGTTCTTGTCTACTCAGATACTTTTGAAAGATCCCTGAGAACGACAAAGGAATAAATGGTTGAGTCCTCCTTGTAGTTATATATTGACGTTGTAAAAAACTGTCCTTGGCTAGTCAGGTAAAGCCACAAGGGTCATTCAGTCCATCGGGATGGTAACAAGGGCTGAGTGACTGATGCACGGCTCCGCAGCAACGGTTGTGTGGCGCCGCTCGGCAAAATTACTCGACCTCAGATTGTTCAAAGATTAGATATAAAGAGATAATGCAGCATTCCAGGAACTTGGTGTTGAATGTAAGGTATATACTGAATTCTGTGGATGGCGGTGATAGTGAGGCGTTTCATCATCATTATTATTATTATTATTAGCATCATTGGATAGGAAAGAAGAGTAAAGAAAGCACACATCCGCTGAAAGATTTTAAAACATTCAACCATTTGTGTTTCCAGGAACTGTACACTTAAACTTGCATCGTATTTTGAGCTTGAAAAGTGAACCGTATGAAAAAAAAATGTAAAAAAAAAAAAAAAAAATGAATTAAAGAAAGGAAAGAAAAAAAAAGGGGGGGTAAATAAAGCCACAGCCAGTAAAGGGGTTTCCACCACAGGATCAGCTGTTTCTATCTGCTTTAAACTTGCACCACGTTTTGAGAGGAAGTCAACGTAATTAGAGGAATAACCCTTTCACTGCGTTATGCAACACTTCACGCCACTAAAAGCAATGCATGGAATCTTTTTATCAGCATCTACAAACAAAGAAAGATATATATATATATATAAAAAAAAAAAAATAGGAATATATCTTGTCATTTTTTAGCGAGTAGAATAAGAAAAGATGTCTCAGAGTTGTTAGTAATGAAGGAGAGATGTGCCAGATAATAATGAAAGGGTTAAAATGAAGCAAAACAAGGCTCTAGTTGCAACACTGCACGAACACAGCAAACTTATGCAAGAGGAGCAGTGAAAAGCGAGACACAAGTGATGGAGTACTAGTGTGTGTGTGTGTGTGTGTGTGTGTGTGTGTGTGTGTGTGTGTGTGTGTGTGTGTCGCTGAAATATTGTCACCGCTGCGTAACTGAATTGTAAACATCATTCTGTGACGCACATTTTTTTTTTCCTTGTGTTTTATTTGTCAGGTGTGGTAACAGTGAATCTCTCTCTCTCTCTCTCTCTCTCTCTCTCTCTCTCTCTCTCTCTCTCTCTCTCTCTCTCTCTCTCTCTCTCTCTCTCTCTCTCTGGTACCTTTTTTCTTTCTTTTTTTCTTTTTTTATCTGTGTGACCTGAGTACGATGTGAGAGAGAGTGAGAGAGAGAGAGAGTGTAATTAAGCAACACATTCCCTTTAGCTACACTTAGGAAGAGAGAGAGAGAGAGAGAGAGAGAGAGAGAGAGAGAGAGAGAGAGAGAGAGAGAGAGAGAGAGAGAGAGAGAGAGAGAGAAACTGTATCACTTAATCGGAAACCATTAAGAGTTAACTGGTCCTTGGAAAAAGAAAAGAGGCTTATTTGATAATCTGACTTAAGGATTCCAAAACCCGCTTCCTCCTCGTCTTATCCTTACTTGTGACATGCTCTGGGTATTGTGGGAGTTTTTTGAGAGAGTTTCTATGATTCTAGTGTTAAGTATCTTCTTTTTTTATGTAAGAGGGGACTTGGGAAGAAAACCATATCAGGAAATAAAGAAAAGTTTTTAATGTAAATAACAGTAAGGAAAGATGGGAAAAATAAATGAAAATAGGGCAACAGAAATGAAGGTTAATATATAAAAAAAAAAAAATGAAAAGGTCTATTAAGATGCCACTCCCTGAAGAAAAAGCCGAAAGGATATTGCAAAATTGTACCATAAAGCAACAGAGATTCTGTATTACCAACTAAAAAAAAAATAAATAAATAAAAGAATAAAATAAAAAAAAAATAAAAAAAATCCTTAACTAATCATCACTATAGCTTTTGAAAACGTACATGATAGGAGAACAAAGGCTCCACGAACACCGGCCAGCGAGTGTTGCGTGCGGGCGGCGTGACACGTGGCTCATGCTTCGTACTGCCGCTGCTCACCACACGGCTCACAACACGCCGAGACGCGCACCAGTCATGTTTCGCTTTGTCTCGCCCTCCTCGCGCCAGAGTAGATGTGTGGATAGTTATATATTTTGGTAGTTATTGTATTTTTTGTTTCTTTCATTTATATTTATTTTTTTATTGCTTTAAGATAGATTCAGGTAGACGACGTGGCTAGCAAAACTCTCTCTCTCTCTCTCTCTCTCTGTAAACGTTTAAAAAGTCGCCCAAGATTAATTAAAGAGATAGGAAGAAATTGGTTCCCAAACAGTGGGTGGGGGGGATGACTGGATCAGACTCAGTAATCAGTTTGTTAGTGTCGAGTCAGTAGGGTTTTCAAGATTAGGTAAATTTATGGAAGGGATGACAGTGGATATAGATGGTATGTTTTTTTTATTTTATTTATTTATTTATTTATTTTTTTTTTTTTTATACAGGAATTGCCATTTGTGTGTTTGGTGGCTTCTTACAGCCTTCCCTTATTTTATTTGATTTTATTCAGTGTTCCTAAAATTAAATGGACGGAAAGAAAATGACGTAACTGTATTGAGGAAAAGGGGAAAAAAAAATTGTCGCTAAATATGAATGCAATGGAATGAAGTGGTATAGTGTAGGTAGGATAAATAAGAAAATAAAATAAAATATCACAAAGTATGAATTCAATGTAGTAATACCAAAGCAGTTGTATTTTTTTTCCTATTTTTTTTTTTTTTCTTTATCATTCAGTCGTAATTGAATATTATATTACTGGTATTTTCCTCCCTCCTTCCCTCTCCCTCTCTCCCTCTTTCGTATGTCCTTTGCATGAAACGAGCATCACCTTTCTATTTATTTTTTGGGGGCAAGTCGTATCATAATGCATAAAAAATGTTTGCCTGCTTCATTTAATTACGTCATACTGCAAGTCCTTTAATTCTTATGGTGTAATTACTTCCCTCCCTCCCCCCCTCTTCCTCCCCTCCCCTGTGAGTAGGAAAGTGTGGGTGTTTAGTGTTTACCTTTCCCTGTCTGCCTACCAGCCTACCTGCCGCTCCGCCTAATGAGTGTATGCTGCGCCTGTGGTTTTGTTACCATTACCAAGAAAAAATAAATAAAGCTGTCCTATTGATGTTGTATCTTTATTATTAGTGTTTGTAAGTTGACACAGCGAATCAGCGAGGTGTGATATGTACCTGACTTACACACAACACACACACACACACACACACACACACACACACAGACACACGCTCTGACTAATCTGGTTACTTAAACTTACTCATTCACTTGCTAACTTACCGTGTTGTTACCTGAGTCACTTATTCGCTGGCTGACTCACTTATTCACTCTCTCACTCACTCACATCAAACAAATAACAATGAATAAAACACACAAGACTAAATGTTCGAAAAAAAAAAAAAAAAAGAGAAAGAAAAAAGAAATCGCGCAAAATTGATGTTTCCACAGTTTAATTAAGCAAGCGAGCAAATAATTCACACACACACACACACACACACACACACACACACACACACACACACACACACACACACACACACACACACACACACACACACACACACACACACACACACACACACCACACAATATTTTTACTCTCTCTCTCTCTCTCTCTCTCTCTCTCTCTCTCTCTCTCTCTCTCTCTCTCTCTCTCTCTCTCTCTCTCTCTCTCTCTCTCTCTCTCTCTCTCTCTCTCTCTCCTTATCAGATAGCAACCCACGAAGCTTGTACTAACCTCATGACAAACACTCCTCACCGTGAGCCACTAAAGCTCCACTGTTAGCACTGCCTCATGTGCAGCCTCCTTCATAATGTGCGCGGTAAAGGAGCTGTGGTGTATTCTTGTACGTGTCCCTTGTAGTGTTGGGAGAGAAGATGATGCACGTACTTGAATTGTTATTATTTTTTTCTTTCAAAGGGTTTAAACAGTGCATTTACGATCACAGGATTATAGAAACACCTTTGAAAACCCCTTCAATTTCCGCTAGAGCCCATTAACCCTTTCACTGCAACACGAAACACATAGCAGCACCAGAAGCAATGCGTCAAGTTTTTATAAGCATCTGCAAGAAACTCGGCGTTGAAAAAGAGTACATTTTGCGATTTCTGCCCATTTCAAAGATTGGAGGTGGCTGTGGAACAAGTAAAGGTGTCTCAGAGTGATTGGGAAAGGTGTACCAAGTGGCAGTCAAAGGGTTAAGCTATCATTTATGTTTCCACTGCTGCATGCAACGCTTAATGCCACTTTGAAATAAATGTTGCAGGACAAAGATAATTTTTAGCTCAAGAACACAGCTCCTTTTATGTGATTTCATTGTTATTAAGTCTGCAGTGTGTAAATAATAAAAAGAAGCACACGGAGAGAGAGTCTTCTTAAATGCCTGCAAGGACGGGAAAGTGAGTCAAAAGAAGGGCGGATTTACATTGTCTGGCCAGCGTGTTTGATGTTTAGACGTGGCTGTGGGAAGAAACGAGATGTGTGGAAGTGAGTTTTGCTGAAGGAATGATGCATGAAGTGGCAGCGGAAAGATTAAAGAAGTTTTCCTGAGAAGGTCCACGAGAGAGAGAGAGAGAGAGAGGGGGGCTATTTTACACTAACAGCTCTTATTACATCATTAAACATTCTCATATTGCAATTTCATTAAGGAAGAAAACTGCAACGAGGAACAGCAGAGACCGCGGGAGCTCCCATAAACATTCGTGCATGTTATAGTGGCCTTTGGGAGTGGTAGAATGAGAGCCCAGAGTGTTTCAGAATGCAGGGCAGGGGAGGGAGGTGAGGTTAAAGACACGGGCTGGGAAGGTGAAGAAGAAGATAAGGATTAGAGAAAAATAATAGAAAGTTTAGACTATAAATATATACGTAAGAAGATTAAAAAAAATAATAATCCTCAGAATGCAGGACTTTGAAGATGAAGAAAAAGACAGGGCGTAGACGAAAATAATTGAAACCAAATGAAAATAAAGATACGAAAGAAAGAAGAAAAAAAAGAACAGTTATTATGGGAGATTTTAACGTTTAAGAATACAGGAAAGGGAAGAGCATAAGATAGAGGAGGTGAAGAGGGGAACAGGGATTAGAGAAAGTTAATGGAAAGTTCAGACGAAGATTATATACGAAAGAAGATTAAAAAATAGTCCTTATGAGAGAGAATAAGGCGGTCCAGGATGCAGGAAAGGGAAGGAAAGATCGGATTAAAGACACGGATGGGGGAGGTGGAGAGGAAGACAGGGAGGAGATGAAGATAACTGAATACGAATACGAAGATACAAAAGAAGATAAATAATAATCCATATGAGAGAATTTAAGCGTTCCAAAATGCAAGACAGAAAACGTAGATGAGGTAAGGACGCGGTGAAGAGGAAGAGGAAGACACGGGTTAGAATTAGATGAAGACAATGAAAAAGTTAAGATGAATATACTAAAAAACACCAAGAACGGAAAATAAACACTGAAAATTTAAATGTTATGCAAAATACGTGTAGGTTATTAGTGTTTATATTCACGCCTGTCTGTTTGTGCGTCTGCTTGGAATTTAGAATTATGTTTTGATCACCTTGTTTGTATGTACGTGTGACGCTTACCCCTCTCCCTTCCCTCTCCCTTCCCTCCTTTCCCTCCCTCTACTCTCCCTTCCCTTTCTCCTCTCATACGCTTTTCTCCCCTTCCCTCTAGTCTCCTTCCCTCCCACTCTCCTCCCTCCCTCAAACACACACACACACACGCACACACGCACACACACACACACACACACACACATTTTCCTTCACGGCAAAAAAAAAAAGCATTAATAGAAACACTTTAAATAAATAATAAAAAAAAACACTTAAAATAACGAAAAGATAAGAGTAACGCATATTATCGATTAGTGAAGTGAGTGAAGGAGTGAATGAGTCAGTGAGTGAGTCATTGCAAATTAAACACCATAACAAATAGATCAATATGGCGCAACATTCATTAAGATTCGAACTTTTTTTTTTTTTCACTCTTCTGTTTTCCCTTCATTGACAGTAGCATTACCTGTGTAGCTTCCTAGATACGTGCTTGGTAAAGAAGCTGCGGCATCCCTCGAGTGTGTGTGTGTTTACAGGGACTGCCACGTGTAGGCCTCATGGATTCTTGCAGCTTTTCTTACCTTCTTAAGTGTCCCTGTGCTGTCTTCTCCCTTCGCCGTGTCCGTAGAGTCGGGTTGACGCCATGAACGAGTCTCCTCCAGTTGTTTCCGTCCCTTGCATCTTCCACAGTGACTCATCCTGTGCAGTTCTACCTTAGTTCAATCCCTCCATCTCACTCCGTCTTCCTCCTCGCTCCTTTTCCCTTAACCCGTTTTCTCTAGGCTGTTTTAATCGGTTCCTCGTCTTCTGTTCTTGCTGCGTGGCCAAACCAAGTCATTTTCTTCATCCCCTTGTCACTTCCGCAATGCATTCCACTCCTGTGCTGTGTGAGGGCGCCGAAAATGAAAAAAAGGACAGTAACACACATTTTCTCTGTAGTTCCCCCTCATACATTCTCGGAGCCGCCTCACAACTTCCCGCCGCACGATGCCTTAAACGATGGAGAACTTGAGCGAGTATTGGCGAAACACGATCAGGGGAAGTGAGAGAGAGAGAGAGAGAGAGAGAGAGAGAGAGAGAGAGAGAGAGAGAGAGAGAGAGAGAGAGAGAGAGAGATGTGAGGATTTGAGAAGTTCCGTAGAGGGCTTACTGATGTGTGAGGAGAGAGAGAGAAAGAGAGAGAGACAGAGAGACGTTGTGCAAGTGTTGTGAGAAAGGCTTTTAGGAGGAGATTAGAGAGAGAGAGAAGGAAAAAAGGGAGACCTGAGCAGTTTATAGAGGTGAGAAGTGGGATTGAGAGAGAGAGAGAGAGAGAGAGAGAGAGAGAGAGAGAGAGAGAGAGAGAGAGATGGGAGGGTTAAAAGTATACCGAGTTCCTCCTCCTCCTCCTCCTCCTCCTCCTCCTCCTCCTCCTCCTCCTCCTCCTCCTCCTCCTCCTCCTCCTCCTCCTCCTGCTCCTCCCCAATAAATGATGATTATAGTATTGTATGCTTGCAGTAATAATGATGATGGGGAGGAGAACGATAAGAAAGAGGTGAAGAAGGAAGAGGAGGAGGAGGAGGAAGAGGAGGAAAATAATGGCGGTAATGATTTAGAGAGGATAAGAAGAAGCATAACTGTAATAAGACTACACACAAACATCACACATCACCACACGCCTCAGGAAAATAAATCACGACAACACAAGGGAACTCAAAGGAAGGATACAGTAAACAGAAGCAGCAGCAGCACACTTGTTGGCTCATTCACCATCGCAGGTATGAAAGAGTGAAAGGAAGATTCGAAATAAAGAGGGAAGTAGAGAAAGGGAAGAAAAGAACCTCACCACCCCTAAGAAAAAAAAAGGAAATGCAAATAGAAAAGAATTAAAAAGAAGGAAGAAGGAAATAGAGGAAAAAAGAAAAGAGCTAAAAAAACAAACAAGAAAACAAAGAAGGAAATGCAGATAAACAGATAAACAAACAAAGAGCTAAAAATGTTAAAAAATAAAGAAAAAATAAAGAAGGAATTATAGATAAACAGAAAAAGGAGAAGAAAAGAAGAAAAAAAGAAAAAAAGAAACAAATTATCAATAAACAGAAAAAAAAGAAGAAATTATAGCTAAACAAAAAAGACGAGAGAGAGAGAGAGAGAGAGAGAGAGAGAGAGAGAGAGAGAGAGAGAGAGAGAGAGAGAGAGACCAAAAATCACATTAGACCACAACAGACAACTATCACGAGACAACCCAGCCCAATCCAGCCCAACCCAGCCCAATCCAGCACAATCCAGCACAATCCAGCCCAATCCAGCCCAACCCAGCCCAATCCAGCCCAACCCAGCCCAACCTAGCCCAACCCAGCCCAACCCAGCCCAATCCAGCCCAACCCAGCCCAACCTAGCCCAACCCAGCCCAACCCTTCCCGCACCTTCAGGATCAGCCTTTGCGTAACGCGTAGACCAGCAGACGCATGGCAGTGAGCGGTATTGACGTATGATTCACCTCCTCTGACGCCACGCCGGCAGGAGGACACGAGGGTGGGGTGGATGGGTGGGGTGATGTGGGAAGGGATGGTGGGCGCGGTTACTGTTGATTGGGAGGTAACGGGATAGAACCCACGAGAGAGAGAGAGAGAGAGAGAGAGAGAGAGAGAGAGAGAGAGAGAGAGAGAGAGTTTTTTCGCTTTAAAAACTCAATAAAAGCTTAAAGTAGACGTAATAATTAAACTGTGTGTGTGTATCTGTCACTCATTCTTGCCTTTCTTGTCTTTACTCTCTCTCTCTCTCTCTCTCTCTCTCTCTCTCTCTCTCTCTCTCTCTCTCTCTCTCTCTCTCTCTCTCTCTCTCTCTCTCTCGCTGATAAATATTACATCATTGTTTTTGGGTCGGAAAGAAAGAAAGAAATAGAGGAAAGAAGAGAGGAGGGAAAAAAAGCAGGAAAAAAATAGGCAAAATAAACGTTCGTGAGGGAAAAACGTTTGTTCAGGTGAGTATTGATCGTAGAGGAGGAGGAGGAGGAGGAGGAGGAGAGGAGGCTGTAAATTATAACCAAGAGATGAATGGCTGTCTCTCTCCATCACTGCCACCTAGACACACCCCTCATTCCCTCCTCACCCCACCTTTATTCCCTCCCTCTTTCCCTCCATCCATTATTCTTCTCTTTCCTCCCTCTCTCTCTCTCTCTCTCTCTCTCTCTCTCTCTCTCTCTCTCTCTCTCTCTCTCTCTCTCTCTCTCTCTCTCTCTCTCTTTATCTCTCCCCCTCTTTAGCCCAGATGTTCTCACCCACACTCCCTCATTTACCTCCCCTTACCTTGTCTAGTCTTCCCCTCATTCACCATCTCTTTCCTCTCACCTCTTTCTTCTTAATCCTTTCTTACCTCTTCTCTTCTCATCCTTCATTTCTCAAACCTGTCATTACTCTTTTCAGCCTCTTCTTTCTTCTCTTCCTCCTCTTCCTCTTTCGTTGCCATCTCCTTGTATTCTTGTCTCGTGTTCTGTTTGTTTTCACTCACAGAGGAAGGGTATTGAGAGAGAGAGAGAGAGAGAGAGAGAGAGAGAGAGAGAGAGAGAGAGAGAGAGAGAGAGAGAGAGAGAGAGAGACTAGGTGAGGGTGAGTGAAACGAGGTCATTGTCACATCCAAAAATCACCTCTCTCTCTCTCTCTCTCTCTCTCTCTCTCTCTCTCTCTCTCTCTCTCTCTCTCTCTCTCTCTCTCTCTCTCTCTCTCTCTCACCTTTAATTGTAAATGGACAAGAGGTAAATTAACTTGTTTTTTCTTTACAACCATCTCTTTCCTCCTCCTCCTCCTCCTCCTCCTCCTCCTCCTCCTCCTCCTCCTCCTCCTCCTCCTAAATCTTCCGTTTAAAAGCAACACCAATAACACGAATAACTATGAATAAATAAATAGATAAATAGATAAAATAGATGCACTAAAAAAAGAAGAAAAATTACGTGGAACAGAGAGAGAGAGAGAGAGAGAGAGAGAGAGAGAGAGAGAGAGAGAGAGAGAGAGAGAGAGAGAGAGAGACTAACAGAAATCTCTTGATAGGCTTTTCATTAGCACCAGATCACCTCTCTTAGTGCTTGATTCCTTATCGGGGTTTATTAAGAACACTTCCGCTGCTGCCACTCTTGTTTAGGGTAAGCATTTTCTTAACTGGCTGGGGTTGTTAATGTTATCACTGCGAGGCTTGTTGTTGTTGTTGTTGTTGTTGTTGTTGTTGTGGTCGTGGTGATGGTGGTGGTGGTGGTAGTGATGGCACTTAAATTTTCTCGTTTTGTGTTTTTTTTTCTTTTTTATCGCCGCATTTTTTTTCTTTTTCTGTGTTTGTTGTTTTATTGTCTGTTTGTTTGTTTTTCTTATGTTATATTGTATAGTTTTGTATTTTTGTTGTTTGTATTTGTAGCATTACCCATTTGTTTATCCATCTGCGTGTGTGTGTGTGTGTGTGTGTGTGTGTGTGTGTCTTATGATGAAGGATCCGGTGCTAAACGAAATATTGTTTATACCTAACACGTTTATTTATTCTGATTATTTATATTCGTCTTTCACTTCTTACATTACTTGTTTATCATTTATTTATTTATTTATTTATTTATTTATGTATTTATTTATTATTTATGTTATTTCTTTCACTTCCAAGCGCAATTATAGAATATTTTACACCTTATTTATTTACTTTTTTTCCCCCAGTTAGGTTTTAAAAAGGTATGTTTCTTTCATCTTATTTCCTTCAGTCTTTCCAATATTTTCCCTTTCATGTTTCCTCTTAAAGACTTCTCGTGCATTGCCTCACTTCCCTTCTCTCTCTCATAAGCGGCTTTTTACTTATTTCCTCTTAAAACCTTACGCTATTTTGTATTCTATTTCCTCTCCTTTCAGTGTACACCTTCCTTCCGTATACACACACCTCGCTACATTTTCATTTCCTTCTTCATTTCCTTAATTTTCATTTCCTTCTCTCATACAAGTCATTTCTCTCCTATTTCCTCTTATAACTGAATTGTACATTTTTTCTTTTTTTTTCTATAATTTTTCCTTTTCATATTGCTTCATTCTCATTTTCCGTTTCAGCAATTTTTTTTTCCCCTCTATTTTATTTCCCTCTCTCATGCAAGTGTACCTTCTTTCGTGTTTATTAATTTTCCTTCTCCTTTCTTTTCTTATTTCCCCTTAAAAACTGCCGGGTATACTGCTTTTATTTCTTTCCTTTTGTGTTTTCCTTCTCTCGTACAAATACTTTTTTTTTTTTTTTACATTTATATTCATTTTCCCTCTGATTCTTCCGGTTTTACGTCCGCTGTTCATTTTCCCTCTCTTCTTCCGTATTTTCTCTTTAAAAACTCTACGGTGCATTGTTTTTATTAGTTTTTACTTCTTTTTTTTTTTACTTTTTATCTTTCACATTTTGCTTTATTTATTTATTTTTTTATTCCTCTTTCGTTTCCTCCTTTCATCTGAATAACTTTCTTCTTTGTGTTCGTTTTCTTCCATTTCCTCCTTCGTATTATCTTTTAAAAACCTGTATGTTTCCTTTCATTTCACCCTTTACTTTTCGCTTTTTCATTTTCCTTCGCTCATTTTAAGTTTCTTTTGCATTTATTTCCCATCTTCCCTCTCTTATTTTTCCTTATAAACTGCTCGGTACGTTATGATTCCTTTCCTTTCTCTCATACGGGTAAATTCTTTCATTTCCTCATAAAGCTATATGATGCGGTATTTCCTTTCAGCATTTTCTATTATCATTCCTTTATTGCCTCGTTTTCTTTCTTTCATGCTTGTAACTTCTTGTGGATTCATTTTCCTTGTCTTTCTTTTCTTCGTATTTCCTCTTTTAAAACTGTCCGGTGGTGCACTTTTCCTTCCTGTCAATATTTTCCCTTCGCATTTTCATTTTCCTTCTCTCATATTAACCATCGTATTGATTTCTCGTCTACTTTTTCTTATTTTCTCGTAAAACTTTCGCGGTACGTTTTTTTTTTAGTTCCTTTCACCACTGTCCTTCCTCGCCCCTCCCTCACAGCAGACAGCGGCATAAACTTTGGCATCGGGGGAGACTACGAGGTCTTTTGCGAGTCTATAGTGCCTTCACCTCGCAGCAACAGTACGATCTGAAGTATCTGAGACCCTCCCCAAAATCTTCCTCAAATTCCCTCTTCTCGTCTTCTTAACTCCCCAAAAATAACCTCACTGCTGGCTCACCTCGCTCGCTAAGCACTTCTCTTCTTCTTCTTCTTCTTCTTCTTCTTCTTCTTCTTCTTCTTCTTCTTCTTCTTCTTCTTCTTCTTCTTCTTCTTCTTCTTTTTTACTCGTTCACCACTTTTATTTTCATTTTCTCATTGGTTCACTCTTCTTCTTATATTTATTTATTTGTTTATTTATTTTATTTCTTCTCTTCCATTTCTCGATCTTTGCTGCCATTAATCCATCCTTTTATTTCTTTTTCTTCTTTCTTTAATTTGCTCACTCGTGTCTTCATCTTCCTCATATTTTTTTTTATTTATTTATTTTTTTTTTTTTACCTCATCTCCTCTCCTTCATTCCTCATTAATCCATCCTCTTTAGTGTTGCTGTCTTTTCTTCTTCTTCTTCCTCCTCCTCCTCCTCCTCCTCCTCCTCCTCCTCCTCCTCCTCCTCCTCCTCCTTTATCCGCAATCAATAGAATGTTCAAAATAGTTTCTTGGGTTTTCATTTCACTCTCCCACGTTCCATTTTCTTCTTCTTCTTGCTTTTCCTCTTACCTTTTGTTACCTACATCTCTCTTACACTCCTCATTCCTCTCATTACTTCTTATTTTTTTTTTATCGCATTTTTCTCTTCCTTCTTTATCTGCATTTCCTGGACATGTTTAAATATTTTCACTTACTCCCTCATTCTCTCTCTCTCTCTCTCTCTCTCTCTCTCTCTCTCTCTCTCTCTCTCTCTCTCTCTCTCTCTCTCTCTCTCTCTCTCTCTCTCTCTCTCTCTCTCTCTCTGTCTCATCCATCTTTTCTCGTTCATTCCTCAACCTTGTCATTAACCCTTTCATTTTGCTGTGTTATCTTCATTCTCCTTTTTTATCTGGAAGACGTAGAGTGAACAGGGATGAATGGAAACGTTAAGATAGATTAATAGTATTCTTTAACTCTTCCTCTCCTTCATTCCTTAACTCTGCCATCACTTCGAGTTTCTACATAGTTTTTATTCTGTTTCCCTCTTTCGCCTTTACCTTCGTCCCGTGGAAAGACATTGTGTGCGTAGTGATAGAAATCTTTAAGTAGGTGCATGGGTTTACTAGGATTCTACACGTCAGGTTCTTCTAGTCAGGGAGCAAGGTAGAGTTAGAACACGTGCGGTTGTAGACTAGACTCTCACATTAAAGGAGATGAGGGAAACTGGTTCACTAATAAGGCTGTTTTTTTGTTTGTTTGTTTTTTTTTTCTTGTTATTTTTGTCTCCCTTCGTTCGTTCGTTCATTCGTTCCTTCCTTCCTTTCTCCCTTCCTTTCTTCCTTCCTTCCTTCCTTCCTTCCTTCCTTCCTTCCTTCCTTCCTTCCTTCCTTCCTTCCTTCCTTCCTTCCTATATGTCTTTCTTTTTCTTTCTTTCTCTCCTTCCCTTCGTTCATTCGTTCTTTCCTTCGTTCGTTCTTTCCTTCCTTTCTTTCTTCCTTTTTCCTTCTTTACTTCCTTTTGTTCGCTCGTTCCTTCCTTCCTTTCTTCCTTTCTTTCTTTCTTTCTTTCTTTTTATCCCTCCCTTCCTCCTTCCTTCTCTCCCTTTCTCCCTATCTTCGTACCTTTCCATCCATTTATCAGTCTATCCAAACATCCATCTACCTTTTCTCTCCCCTTCTTTAACGTCCCCATATCCTCCTCTTCATCTTTCCCCTCCATCTTCCCGCACCCCCCTCCTCCCGTCCCTCGCCTCACAGCCCCCAACAGGCCAGTGACGCCAGACTGTACCTACAAACACACGCTAATCAATTCTGTGTCTCGGCGTAATCTGCAGACGGCGAGTCCTTTACTGGGTACTGTTCCTGGTCTGTAGCCGTTACTGTCAACTCAGCTGCCTCCCTTTGGTTTACGAGGGCGTACGGGGCCGTGTTGCCTTCTGTGTGTGCAGTCACTAGGGAAGGGCAGTGATTTATGAGACAGGGAGGGTAAAGGGAGGGCTGTAGAAGATATAGGGTAAGGAAAGAGTAAAAATAGGGACTGTAGAAGACTGTAGGAAAGGACTGAGTTTGTAAAGATAAGGGAGGTAGAAGACAGAAGGAGTTGGTTAAGAAGACAGGGAGGGTAAAGGTAGGGGAGGTAGAAGAAGACAGGAGTTGGTTAATAAGACAGGGAGGGTAAATATAGGGAGTAGAAGGCAGGAAGGGGCTTGTTTATAAAGCAAGAGGGTAAAGATAGGGAGTAGAAGACAGAAAGGGTTGATTTGTTGGACCGGAAATAGGTAAAGGTACACGCTGTAGAAAATAATAGGTTTGGAAAGAAAAGATAAGCCTTGTAATCTTTCTCTCTCTCTCTCTCTCTCTCTCTCTCTCTCTCTCTCTCTCTCTCTCTCTCTCTCTCTCTCTCTCTCTCTCTCTCTCTCTCTCTCTCTCTCATAAGGTGTATTTTCAAAGAGCACAGAGATGATTGGCCAGGATCTTACAGTGATTGTTTCTCTGTGGGAGGGTCAAGGGAGGGAATGCAGAAGGCGGCATGAGGTTTAGCAAATAGATAAATAAAGCCTGGATTCCTAAGCGCTTTGTTCTCTCATCAGGGTTATTTTGAGAGATCGTAGACATAATTAATTGTGTTCTCATTATTTTATTTATTTATTTATTTATTTTATTTATTTTTTTTTTTTTGACATTTTTTTCCCCAACGAGGTAAGGACGGCAGAAGTCATGAGGTGTAGTGAAGTTGCAAAGTAAATCCTGTATTCTTAAACGTTTTTTCTCTCATAAGAACTATTTAGAAAGACCACAGAGATGACTAGACGGGCTCATGATTTTTTTTTTCTCCACACTAAAGATACAAAACATTGAACTATCACTAGAAACATGAAAACACTCCGACAAGCTCACGAAACCGTCCTTAGAATCACGAAAGCACCAGATCCTCTTAAACTATCACCAGACACATTAAACAATCACTAGAATCATGAAAACACACTTGAAAACCCCATTAAACTATCCATCTCATCACAAAGACACTTGCAAACCCCACAAAAATTACCCGAATCATAGAAACTCTCTTGAAAACACTCTCTGCAAACCTCACTACCTTCCACCAGCGTCTGTTAGAAATAGACGAAGTAAGAGACAGAAATGTTGTCAAAATACGGATCCCTTGTGGTCTGGTGGATCTGAAGGCTGAGGAAGGGCTGGGACTTGTAGAACGGAGGACGGCAGAGGAAGGGTCGATACGAGAAGACACAGGATGAAGCAAAGGCTGGGAGTGAAAGGGAGTGACTGCAGAAGGAAGAAGAAGAGGAGGAGGAGGAAAGGTGTCTACGAAGATGAAAGATAAAGAAGGGTAGGCGTAGAGATAGAGGTGATAGGAGACTAGATGAAATAAAGACTGGAAGTGGAAAAGAGTTACTGGAGGAAGAAGTAGAAGAAGAAGAAGAAGAAGGGTGTCAACGAAGATGAAAGATAAGGAAAGATAGGAGATAGAGATGATCGAAGATTAGATGAAAAAGACCAGAATTTAAACAAAAGTAAAGAGAGGAAGAAGAAGAAGAAGAAGAAGAAGAAGAAGGATGCTTATAAAGACGAAAGGTAAGAAAGAATGAAAAAATGATTGAAGGATGATAGAAGACACTGAATGAACCAAAGGCTGGAAGTAAAAAAAAGACTGGAAAAAGAAGAGAAAAGGAAGAAAGGTGCTTACGAATATGAGAGATAAGAAGAATAAGATTAGAGATAATGATAAAAGAAGATTCTATTGAGCCAAGAGAGAGAGAGAGAGAGAGAGAGAGAGAGAGAGAGAGAGGGGGAGGATTTTCTTGCTATACTTCAAAAGACAAGATGAAAGTAGAGATTAAGGACGGAAAAAGAGGAAGACAAAGCATTGAGTGAAGGAAGGGAAGGAAATAAGGTTAGAGAGAGAGAGAGAGAGAGAGAGAGAGAGAGAGAGAGAGAGAGAGAGAGAGAGAGAGAGAAGACCGGGGGAATCTCTCATCTCTCAGCCTTTTAGCGGGCCAGGATCAGAGCCACACAATCAGCTCTTTCCAAACCCGCAGTCTGAGTCGCCGTGCTGGGCGCTGCCTTGCTGACTCACGCCCTTCGTCCTGATTGGTCTCAAAGTTGCCTCACCCACCGCGCTGCCACCAAGAAGGGATCCACGTAGTCTTCTGTCACTAGAATCATGAAAACATATCTAAACTATCTAACTGTCACTAGAATCATGAAAACTCTATTTAAAACCCATTAAGTTGTCACTAGAATCATGAAAACCCTTATTAGAATCTCATAGAAACTTCAGATCCCTTTAAACTTTCACTAGAATTATAAAGACTCGAAATTCCACTAAACTTTCACTAGAATTATGAAAACTCCATTTAAAGTCCATTAAATTGTCACTAGAATCATGAAAACCCTTATTAGAATCATGAAAACTGTCTTCACAACCCATTAAATCGTCACTAGAATCATGAAAACCCTTATTAGAATCATGAAAACAATAGAATCACGAAAGCTCTCTTGTAAACCCCTTTCTTTATTTATTTATTTATTTATTTATTTATTTATTTTGCTGGAAGACACTCATGAAAACACTCTTGAAAACCCTAACACACTCTCCACCGGAACAAGTTAAAAAGTAGACGAGATAAGAGACAGAAGTGTTCAAGAATGGTTTAAAAAATTCCTCTTCTCGTTATTATTATTCTTGTTCCTGTTTTTGTTCTCCTTCTTGTAACCTTTTTCGCTTTGTATCTCTTCTTAGCTCGTCCACTCCTTGCCTCTGTTGTCCTTTACGTAGCTTCTTTTTTCACTATTACAATCCTTCCTCACCTTGATCCCCCTCAGATGCATAGTAAACACCCATTGCACCGTCAGGAAGGGGTCTAGCAGTCTCTGGGAATCTACTGCACCCTCTGTTAGCCTCTTCCTCTCCCCAATCGAAAAAAAGGAACCAGCAAAACCGTGTAGAGTTCCAGGAAATTGTTCGTTGGTTCATGATTTGTTCTCCTCCTCCACTCCCTCCCTGGAAAGCATGAGTCGTTGGTGTTTGCCTGATCGAAGCGAGTACGTACGCTCCGCCTCGTTCAATATTCAGGTACCCCACGGTCGGAAGTCTGCCAACCACTAGCCAGCCAGCACACGCTTTGTTTTGCTTATTCCGCTGTGCTTTAATCTGGAGAACCCGACCTGTGTGTGCATGTGGTGTAATATGGAGTTGACGCCACGAGTACTGTAGGCGTGTAACTTAAAGGAAGGTAGAGAAAGCGGTTGAAGAAGTTGATGTTACGAGTACTGTAAAGGAAGGTAGGAAGGAGTGAACGTATTTAGAAGAGGAGATAGAGGTATAAAGAAGTAAACGTAACAGAGGAAAGGAGAGATGGAAGCAAAGACAGAAAGGTTAGAAGTGGAGGGCAGTGGGAGAGGGAAGGATGGGGGTGAACAGAAGTGAGTTGTGGTGGTGGAAGATTCGCTGAGGCTTGGTTGTGAAAGGTGTGTGTGTGTGTGTGTGTGTGTGTGTGTGTGTGTGTGTGTGTGTGTGTGTGTGTGTGTGTGTGTGTGTGTGTGTGTGTGCTATGTAGTTCAATTTATTTTATTTTCTACCTGCCTACCTGCTTAGTAATCTACATACCTACATACTACACACATACCTGTCTACACACACGCACACACACACACACACAACACACTCTCTTTTCCATCACCTTTCATTGTTGAGTCTGAGATGCACAAGTCAGGAAATAAATCAACACATGGATGAATGACTGACTGACTGACTGACTGACTGACTGACTGACTGACTGACTGACTGACTGACTGACTGACTGACTGACTGACTGACTGACTGACTGACTGACTGACTGACTGACTGACTGACTGACTGACTGACTGACTGACTGATTAATATTTTGACTCAGCATCAAAACTGAGGTCACAGCGCCGAGGAATGAGGAAGGAAAGGTCAGGGAAAGACGAGAAGGAAGGCGCCTCGGGGTGACTGACTTACACCTGACCTAGAAACCTGGCTTGGCCGACATCATCTGGTCTTGGCACCTTCAGGAGAGAGAGAGGGGGAGGGAGCAGAGAGAGGGGGGAGGGGATGGAAAGGGGGGATAAAAATCAACATAAGCCTTAATAATCACGCCTCGCCTCATAAGCAGGTCAACACACATTATTTTCCTTCCTTAACCTCATTTTTTTTTGTCACCTCGCCTTGTCCTTATTAAATCTCTCGTCCTCATCTTCTTTTTTTTTATTGTCTTGTGTGTTTTCGTCTCTTCCTTTCTGTTGCCTTGACTTTTTTTCTGTTCTTCTGTATTTTCCTTGATTTTCCTTTGGCTTATTCATCTCTTTTTCTTCTTGGCTTCATTTCTTAACTTTGTCCTTCACCCTATCGTGTCATTTTTCCTGAGGCTGCAGATTCCTCTTGGTCTTACTTATTTAACTTATTTATTTGTTTTCTTATTTAGTTATTTATTTATTTTATTTAATTACTAGTCAGCTTCCTACTTACCTGTCTACTTATCTATCTATCAGTTTATCTATCTATCTATCTATCTGTCTATATGTCCAAATATCTATTTATATATCTACCTGTCTACATATATATTCTTCCTTTCTATCATACTCTCTCTCTCTCTCTCTCTCTCTCTCTCTCTCTCTCTCTCTCTCTCTCTCTCTCTCTCTCTCTCTCTCTCTCTCTCTCTCTCTCTCTCTCTCTCTCTCTCTCTCTCTCTCTCTCTCTCTCTCTCTCTCTCTCTCTCTAACTGAGATTACTTACTCTTTGCACCACAGACTTCACACACACAGGTAGAGATGCTGGTGTTGTCTGCATTACTCGGGGCAGCAGCAGGAGGAGGACGAGGAGGAGGAGGACGAGGAGGAGGAGGAGGAGGAGGAGGAGGAGGAAATTAAAAGGAAAGGAAAAAGAGAAGGATGACAAAGCAAAGGAGTTGAAAGAGAAAGAAAAAGATAAGAAAAGAGGAGAGGAAGGTATTTGGGCAGATGTTCAGGTAGGAAGAAGAGAAAGACGAAGTTAAAAAGGAAGGAAAAGAGAAGTTTGAGGATGAGAAGGAGGAAATAAGAAGAAAAACAGGAGACGAGGATATTTGGGCTGGTGGTGAGGCAGGTATGGTGAAGGGAAAGGGGCGTGGCTGCAGGAATCATAAGTGTGTGTGTGTGTGTGTGTGTGTTCAAGTATGAGATGCAGACCCATATTCCTAAACCTTCTTTATCTCTTATGCTCTTAACCGGATTTAGTGGAAGTTAATGGAGGTTTTCAAGACTGCTTTCATTGGCGTATAGTGGAAGTGACTAAGATTTTCCAAGCCTGTTTTCGCTTTTTCTTGTGGAAGTTACTGTGGGTTAGGTTAAGTTAGGTTAGGTTAGGTTAGAATAGGTCAACTTAGGTTAGGTTAAGTTAGGTTAGATTAAGTTAGGTTAGGTTAGGTTAAGTTAGGTTAGGTTGATTTAGGTTAGGTTAGGTTAAGTTAGGTTAGGTTAAGTTAGGTTAGGTTGATTTAGGTTAGGTTAGGTTAGGTTAAGTTAGGTTAGGTTAAGTTAGGTTAGGTTAAGTTAGGTTAGGTTAAGTTAGGTTAAGTTAGGTTAAGTTAGGTTAGGTTAAGTTAGGTTAGATTAGGTTAGGTTAAGTTAGGTTAGGTTAGGTT
>NC_087192.1:2772500-2822500 GCF_035594125.1 Scylla paramamosain
CTAGACTTCACTCTTTTATGTTTTCTCTCCTCCTCCTCCTCCTCCTCCTCCTCCTCCTCGACCTTCTCCTCCCATTTTCTTTCTATTATTTTCCTTTTGTTTCTTACTCCTAGACTTGAATTTTTTTTATGGTTTCCCTCCTCCTCCTCCTCCTTGTCGTCCTCCTATTCCCACTGCCTTTCCATTTTTTTTCCTTCTTGTACCCTTAAAAAATGTTCTCTTCTCGCTGTCCGCTTCTTTCATACTACTTCTCCTCCTTCTCTTCTTCCCCAGTGTCCGTTTCCTTCCCATTTCTCTTGTTTCTGTTCCTCTTATAATTGAGTAAATAAGATATGATTCTGTTGGCCGAGCAGCTTGATCTTATAACTTCTTGATAATGAAAAACACCATCAATAATTTGATAAGAACCTTTAATGGGATGCAGAATATAATTAAATCGATACCTTAGTAATGAGAGGATTAAAGCTACGTAGGTCATTCTTCATTCACATGCACATTTTTAACTAAATAGTGTTCTCTTGGCCAGTTAAACTAGAGAGAGAGAGAGAGAGAGAGAGAGAGAGAGAGAGAGAGAGAGAGAGAGAGAGAGAGAAAACATTACATGAACATAAGCTGCTTTTCTGTCTTACGGTCTGGCTGTCTGATCTTCTTTCCCGCTGACTGACTGACTGCCATCTCACTGGTGCGCGTGGCTGGTGGCTGCCGTGTCTTTCTGTCAGTCTGTCTCACGTTGCGGCGGCCAAGTTTGCTATTTCCCATCTCTGTCTGACTGTCCGATTGGCTGTCATGTCTTGCTAACTTCCTGGCTGGCTGGTTAAAGCGTGGTCCTGCCTCTGTGACAGCTTTGTGTGACTGGTCGCCTGTCTGGCCCAACTCTTGATTTTCAGGGCTGTGGCTGCTTCTATTCCCTTCCTTTGTGAGTGGTTGGCTGGCTGGCGGCACGTCTCTGTGTGTACATGTGTGTGTTTGCATACAGAAATGAGTGTTCTCTTGTCAGGTCGCGGTAGAGTGGCGGAGTGAGTTGAGTGAGAGAGGGAAGGGGAACACGTGCCTGGGGGTAACGGAAGGCGGGAGGAGGTGAGGAGGTGGGCTGCAAGGGTACATACAGTGTGGTGACAGGAAAGTCGATAGTGGAGGCAGGGAAGTAGATGAAGGGAAGGGAAAAGCAAGACTCTTCTCCGGACATATTTTGCCTCCGTGGGGTATTTTGCATTAATATTTTGTTAAGATTCCGGTTCGTCTGCTCCTCCACGCTCTCTCTCTCTCTCTCTCTCTCTCTGCTATAGTGAGTCACGCACTTCACTTTCAGGTACTGCAGTGATAATAGTGATAGGAAAGAAGGAGAAAAAGAGAGAAAAAGATAAGTTATTTTTTTCAGTGTTCCCTCTTCACTTAACTTTGCTTCTCTTAGTAAAATATCCATCTTTCTTTCTCGCTTTTTCCTTCTCACTATATATTCCTCCACCTCCTCCTCCTCCTCCAATAAACTTAGCTCGTTGTCTCTATCCTTTTCCTTCCATTACTTTTGGCTCTCCTCCTCCTCCTCCTCCTCTTCCCCGTGTCCTTTCTATTTTCCCTCTTCTTCCTCCTATTAAAAAATTCCCCTCGTGTTCTCGCTGTCCTCTTTCATATTACTTTTCTCCTTTTCCTCCACTTCATCCTCCTTCATATTATTTTCCCTTTTTCTTCCTCTTCGTCTTGGTAAAGAAAAAAAAAAAAAGTATCCTTGTTTTCTCGCCGTCCGTTTCCCTCATATTACTTTTCCTCCTCCTTGTCTTCCCTAGTGTCCGTTTCCTTCCCATTACTCTTGTCTCTGTTCCTGCTGCTGCTCCTCCTCCTGCCGGCGAGCCAGGAGGGGCTTGGCGGGCCTCCAGTGGGTGTCAGGTGACGTCTGTAGTCGCTAATGGACCTGAAACGAGGCACGGTTTTAACGGCGCTTCCATCCTGCGCTGAGGGCCCGACGCCAACTCAGAGGTGCCAATGAAGGGCCGTGAAGCAACGCTAGTGTAAACTTTATGTGTTCAGTTGGGTCGAGAGGTTGTCACGAGGTCTAGTGTGCTATTTTTTAACGTTTTGGAAGATATGATGTTTTTTTTTTTGGGGGGGTGTGTAATTGTACGTGTGATTGTGGTTCGAAATTGAGTATTCTTGCCAATGTTTTGAAATACTTTGTTCTTTCCTGAGGGCTGGTTTCAAAGGCCATAGATGATTGAATGATTCTTTTTCGCGGTTTCATGTGTATTTTTCTTGTTGATGCAGAATCCTCTTTAAACTTTCCCTCTAGAATCACAAAAATATTCTTGAAAATCACTATTAACTTCCACTAATGTGTATTGCAATAAATCCCCATTAACTTCCACTACAGCCAGTTATAACAAGTCGAGATTTGACCGAAATGTTTGAAAATAAGTCTTACACTCACTCTCTGTGTGTTTTCCCTCAATATTAACATCTCTGATCTGCTGACAGCCTCTTTACAAAAGCTGGCAATTAATGCATTCTCACTACATCGGCAAACTGCAGATTGAGGGAAAAAAGCAAAATACATTATATATTCAAGCAGTTTCAGGTATTATGATTAACTTACATTGAACTTAGAATGAAGATTGATATGCCATGGAAATGTTATTATTATTAAACGTATCATGAGTGACGCTGTATAACTTGAAAATAAAAAAATATTAATAATATAATTTTTAAAAGAGAATAATGGCAGTAAAAGCTGACTTCAGACTATTTTGAAATGTAAATGAAAAATGTGATATCGTGAAAACATTAGTGTTAAATGTAGCATGAAAGAACGGTACTTAACTTTAAAATAAAAAGAAAGAAATAGAAATGAAAAGTGTGATAGGCAGAAAAGCCCACTTCAGCTTACTTTTACTTTTAAAATGTAAGTGCTGCATCCTGGAAGTGCTGTTATTAAATGTAACATGAAAGGAAGATGTCAGATTTGAAGAAATAAGAGATGTAAAGTGTAAGAGGAAAATCTGCTGTGTTCTGATGCTCAAGAGAGAGAGAGAGAGGCTGCAAGTATCCCATAGGCCTAACAGAGGCAATTCCTGTTTAAACCAGATCTACCTTCATCCATCTTTCATCCCTATCCATAAATGTGTCAAGTCTTCTCTTAACACTCTTAATTAACTCTACTCTTACAACTGGATAACTGAGTCTGTTCCTCCTAAAGGGACTGGCGCCTTCAGAGACCTTATTTCCCTTTCAGCTTTTTTTGTTGCCCTTGGTCAGTCCACTCTTACATAAAAAAAAGTAAATGAATAAGTCAGTCATCTACCACTCTTCATGAGAACCAGTTTCTTTCCCGTGTCTTTTAGATTCAAACTTTATCGAGCCAGAACCAATTGCTTCTTGTTCTGCCATGATTACCAACCTTAGAGATATTGGCAGCATCTCCCTTGTCTCTCCAAGATTTATGGCACCTGTTAACTGTGCACTAATAACCTGATAAATGAGTCCATTCTAGTGATCTTGCACCTTATGTGAGAGCAATATGAGGACAAAGAAGGGAGAGTCAAAACATAAAAATTCTGACACAGCAGGATAGAAGGAGCATCAAAGGAGACATGATGTGAGGCAAAGAGGAGGAGGAGACAGGGAGTGTTCAGGCAGGAAATCAGGAAAAGGAGGAAAAGTGGCTGAGTGACAGGAAATTATGGAGATGGAAATGAAGGGAGCTTATTGAAATGGAAAGGCAGAGTGGAAGTGGAGAGAAAGAGAAAGGAAGTGCAGGAATGAGTACTAACAAGAAAGGGAAAGTAGGAGTTAACTTTCAGAACTTACAGTCAGTGAGTTTAGTGTTGTCTAGTAATATCTGGGTGCAAAACTCTCAAGTTTCACACAGTTTTGACATAGAGTAAACTATTTTAAGAAGCGTCATGGCTGGTGTCTTGAAATCATTGAGTTAAGTACATTTCTAGCTGTGCCCTAGGTTGAAGTGTCTCAAGTTTCACCCAGTCTGTTTAATGAGTTCCATGGCTGGTGTCTTGCAATTAAGTTAAGGATTGTGTCTAATATCGTATTTGCTTCCTAAGTCTCAAGCTTCATACTGTCCTGACCTATAGAAGACTGTTTTAATAAGTTTTGTGGCTAGTGTCTCATAATCACTAAGTCAAGTATTGTGTCTAGTAACATACTGGAATTGAAAGTCTCAAGTTTCATACAAGCCAACTCACAGTAGAATATTTTAATAAGTTCCAAGAGGCCGCTGGGATTCTGAGGATTAAGGGTAGGGAGGGGTGATGGAGGGGAGTGTAGGACCTTCTCACCTCTGAATATTTTATCCATATGACTTATTCCCCCATGGACATTTTTATCCTCTGAACATCTTCCTCTCCAGGGTTGGTTCTCATTGCATTTTTTTCCTAGAATACTTTCCTCTCTAGAAATTTGACTTATTTCTCCTGGACATTTCTTCCTTCAGACATTTCATCTCCCCTTCACTCATTTCACTATTAACCTGTCCTTAGCTAAACCATTAACAGCAGTGGTTTTGATCAGTTTTATCAATTTCATGCAGTGTTATCATTATTTGTGTTGCCCTTGGCCTGAATATCTAAAAAAAAAAATAAATAAATAAATAAATAAAGTAAATAAACTGAGTAAATAAATAAAATAAATTGATGATGATAATAAAATAATAATAATAATAATGTATTAGGGAAATGTTTCAAAGCCAGAAGGGGGATATGTCTAAGAGGGAGAGATGTGCAAGCGGAGATACAGTTCTAGCTTCAGTGAGGGAGTGGAGGTAGGAAGGGCAGGATGCACTAGAGGGAGCCAAGATAGATGAGCACAGGGAATGATGGTTGCAGGTGTCCTTCGTAAAACTAATTAAACAAGAGATTATCAAGAAAATGTTAATGTATTCTTTGGAGAGGTTGAAGTAATTAATTAAAAGTGCTAAAGTCACAAAATTGTTTGGAGGTTTTAATTATACTGAAGGTGAGAGATGTTTTTTGGTGAATGAAGTGAGAACACATCAACTGGAAACACCTGCCTGCCACTGATGGGAGGGGGAGGGGAGGGGGAAGATAGGAAGGTCAGATTTTCATTGGTTATGTGAAATATTTGCTTGAGTTCCCTTTGTCTTAGTATTTAATGAAAATTACGAGTTTTCTTTTCTTAATAAATCTGCTGATTGTTGCTGCCTAGATAAGATTAAATGTCATTTCTCATTTATGACTACAATAAACATATACGTATTGTGCTGTATTATGTATTTCTGGAATTACTGTGTGTATGTAATACGAATAACATTTACATTAATAAACTACCTAATACTGTATACTAATGACAAGGTTTGAAGAGAAAAAAAAAATAAAGTTCTGGAGATTTGTGAATAAGATACTTAATTATGAATAAATTGCAGGATACAAAATATAAATATGTCTTTCTGTGGAACTATAATCAACAAGAATGAAGAAAAAATTGCAAGCCAGTGAAATAAAGAAGACAACCAATACAAAACAAAATACATAATTAGTAAATGTCTGCAGGTGAACTAAAGACACATGAGGGAGTTGACAGTCATGTTCCTGTTCTCTCCCTGCAGCAGGAAGGCAAGTACGAGGAGAAGGAGCTGGACCTGGATGAGCTCCTGGACGTGGACGGGGAGCTCAAGAAGAGGAAGTACCTGTGGGACTCCTTGGCTGATTGTAAACAGTCCAAGGATAAAGTGGAGGTGAGGAACAGCCCGGTGACGAAGAAATAGTGTTTTGTGCAAGGCTGCATCCAACATTTTAAAACCAGTACATCATTAATTTTGCTTTTACCAGTGCAGGTTAAAGTTAGGACATCATTTGGAGGTCAAAATTAGTTCACCATTTGCTTTTACCAGTGGAGGTGAGGGACATCCCACTGACAAAGTAATACAGTGTTTTATGCAAGGCTACACGAAACTTTTTAAAACTAGTACATTATTTACTTTTTACCAGTACAAATAAAGCCATTTAGACAATTTTAGCCTCAAAACTGTTTAATGTTGATGTTGGAGACAGGTTATTAAAACATGAAGAAATATTGCTTCAGCCATTTAGTAGGGGGATGATGACTGACCAACAAGTATCAGACACACTGAAAAGGTGGTTGTAGAGACCAGATGTCTAGAATCACTTTAAATTTTCTTGCTAATTTTGGTTGTTCTCACCTACTGCTGAGTAACAGCAAACTATAGTAACAGATATTTCTATGGCAGCACAGTAGATAAGACATTACATCATGAGTATCGGATTAATTCAGGCATATCATGATTCACTGTCCCAAGCCAGGGGGGGGATTTCATGCCTTGCACCAAACTTGTAGTGATAAAATAAAATAAAGCTAGAAAAATTAATCAAATGACTTCATTGTTGTCTTGTTTACACATCAGATATTCACAATTCTCACTTATTATTATTGTGATGTGAAAGAAAGAATAAAGAAGCAGTAGATGCAGTGTCAGACACATGCAATCGTGTTTTTAGTTTCTTGAAAGTATGTAGTATGTTGTTGAACTTCAAGAAACTTTATCTTCCCTCCCAGCAAAGACTTCAGGTGCCTGCATAATCTTAGTCCTGCCTTGATCTTACATGGAGCATTGACTCTCCCTTTACTTATGTATGAGCTAATTCGAAAGTACTGTCCACTTCTTCCCATACATTTGATAGAAAATTAAATATACACAGACTACACAGTACTGTAGCTATCAAAACATATTGTTCCATGAAAAATTATAAGAACACTTTATTATGCACTTCATTAATAAATGCATACATTCATATGATTTTTTTAAGCAAGCCCAATAAAAGCTGAATATATGAAAGAGTTGAAATAGGTAGTAATAGAAAATCACAATCAATAATATGTTCCTCTTTGCTTCGCTGTACACCTGTTCTGTCTTTGATGGCATTCCTGGCCACAGCCGTGCTAAGCAGTAGCCCTGCAGTGACAATCCCTGCCCTATATCCAAACTGATAGCAGCTGCTATCACCAAACTTATCAGTAAAGATTACAGTGATCACATGATATTTATTATGTTGAAGCTTTTCCTTGAAATGTTTACTGCCATTGTTTCATGCCTAACTTCACCTGCTGTCTGCTTTGCATCCAGAACTTCCATATGACAATGAAGCTTATGAAGGCATTCATTTTACTGCTTATCTTTCTGAAGTTCCCTTATGAAACCTACACATATTCTGCCACTAATATCTTATCACTCAAAAAATTCACCAGTGAAACATGTTAAGGCACAAACTACCTTCTTCTTGTCTGTCTGAAATCCATCAATGAAATTAATTAAGGCACTTCATTATTTCTTATCTATCAATAACCTGTTCACCAACAAAACTTACGAAGGCACTCGTACACTATTTCTAATCTCTCTTAAAATTCATCATTGAAATTTAAGACATTATTTTTTGTGTTTCAGAAATTCATCAATGAGTTATTGGAGCGAGCAACAACCCTGTAAGGACATAGATATCTAAGTTGTGTGTGTCCTGTGTGTGTGTGGCTCCACCAAGATACTGCTGGGTTGGATTGACGGGCACTGGACTCCGGCAGCTGAGTCTCCAGGGTCACAAGTCTGTGCTGAGAGGACAATCAGAGAAAAGAATGATGGAGCTGAGCCCAAGCTAGAAAAAGGATGGAACAGAGAGGGCATAGGAGCAGCTGCCAGATACGCAGTGTCTTGTGCCACTGTGATGCTGCTCTGAGATTCGCCGAGGAAGACCCGGCTCCCACGCCACAGTGTTGGAGTTATTGTGAAGTGTAAGAATTTCAGTTCAACAGCTGGAAGATGCTTTTTTAGTGCTTGTCGTATGATGAAGGTATTTTGTATCTTGGGTGCAACTGTGTGTTTGCTCATTCAGTGGCAGTCATTTGTTCCAGCGCCAGGCATTGATCACACGGAGCCGTCAGTGAATGGATTTTTAAGTGTAATACTTTTCTATTTTTCCATTAACTTGTAACAATCAGTTGATTAAATTTTTGGCCTGTCCATGTATGTATTATCATCAAAATGTTAGTGTAGAGAAGATGGTGTAGGTTGGTAAATATGGATTATATAGATTATATAGCTAGAATATGTAGCTAGTCTCTGGCATTAACTGAGAATGTTGGTTTTACTAATCTCTGTTATAACAAAAGCTAACATTCACTTCCATATAATTTGAACATTTATGAATCCATTATAAAATCACTCAAGCCAAAAGAGTGCTCTAACAGCACTTACTATTTATATTGTTTGCAGGTATGTGTGACTAATTATGGACAGCATTTTCTTTTATTTAAACTACTTTTGATAAAATTTGTACAAATGAATAATTTAAATCATGTATTTGAGACAAAAATGATAATGGTTCAAATATGCATCAAGCATCCAACAGCCTGGCTGGCCTCCCTGTTGACCACTAGTACAAGAACAGATTGTGTTATGTTTCACTTTAGTTTAGTCAGTAATTGTCTTCCTTAGTTACTAGGCTGGTGTAATTTAAATTAGTTATGCAGTTTTTTTTTTTTTTTTTCCACTCTGGTGTTGTTATTTAAAGGCCTAAAGAGTTTTGAGTTTGAACTTCTTGGATAGCACGTGAAAACCCCTCACTGTATGCTTTTGAAATATAAGAAAATAATACTGTATCTAAATCATATCAGTATCAACTCTAGACACTTTTTGTTTCCATGATGGTAGCATTCTGCACCATAGAAATTACTCTCTAGGCTAGTTTTGTCCTGAGTTGCGACTAGTTGAAGTGTAGTGCCCTCCCAGGCCAGGCCATGGCCGCTGTGGGTCCTGGCCACCCATGCAGCGACTAGCCCAGTAGGAGGCTTTGAGTATCAGCAGTTTAGGTAAATACTATAGCTAGCAAATACCTCCATTAATTGTCTTTTTCATGTTCATGACTCAAAGAATGACAGCAAGTAGACAGTTCCAATGAATGATCAAAAATTTTGAAAGTGTTGCAGATTAAAGATTGGAAGTGAAGTCATATCAAAATATATTTTGAGACCTGAGATGTCAATGTAGTCACTCTTGTGCTCCTGTTTTATACATGACTGAAAAAGCAGCTTTATTGACATTACATGTAAGTCTCAGAATGGATCATGTTACATAGAAACTTGTCTCTCATCTGGGCCACAGTATCCCAGCCAGGAATACTGGAACCATTGTGGGTAGACTTTACATGCTCTCCTGCCACCGATGGCACTCAGGCATCTTTGTCATGCAGCCCCAAGGTCAAGATGCTGGACTGTGGACCAGAACAGCAGCCAAGTTATGCCTCAGGGTCAGTCTGCTGAAATGTATGTAAGATTTACAGTAGTATTTTCCAATAAATTATAAGGTGGATGACCTTGTGAATGCACCTTGCTGCCACCATGCAGATCACAGTCCAGTGTGTGAGCGAGGGGGGAGCAAGACGAAGGTTTATCCATGAAACATTGGGAGTGAAAACCAACAATCTGGGGCTCACTCAACTTTGTCTCATGAAGAAGAGTATTCATTGTCTTTCTGTAAGGAGTATATAAGTATATAAATGTATATCAGGATAGATGTGAAGTAATACTTTTCTTATGTTGTTATGTGAAAAGTTTACCAATGTAACTGTTAGTTTAAGGATCTCATTCTTAAGTTTGCTTCAAGTGACTTCACCAATTTTGCATATTTGCCCACAGTTTCCAATTGGGTGTCAAATGGTTATGTTTTACCGTAAGATATGCTCATTACTACTGATCTTTGTTTTGTTTTAATGTGGGTAAATTATTTTAATGAATATTTTTTGTTGTTGTGGAATATAGTGACAATAATTGTCTATGTATGTGACAATAGAGATATGTGAAGCTGACTTCTGTGAGACCAAATTTTTACCTTACTGGTTTAAGAGCACAAATTTCTTACCCCCTCCCCAGCAATGTGAGTGATGACAGGGTGGTGTGCTGAGCAGTGTTAGTGGTGTCCGGCCCAAGGTTTGAGAGACAATAAATCTAAATAAACATCTGATATTTTTTTCCATGATTATATTCATAGCCTTTACTTACTGACTTGGTGATTGGGACCTAGCTACTCTAGTTTTCATTCTGATAAATGTAACAGTGGTTAGAACTAACTCCCCTTTGCCATGATAGTTAAAACTGCTTTCTTCATAGCACAATATAAGTCACAAATAATATAGCTATATGTCAATGTACTTCAAGCAAAGTCCATCACCTCAAAATCAAAATATTGTAGTACTCTTGATGACCAATTATTACAGAATACAAAATATAACAAGTATGAATACCATGAGTACAGAAACAATAGAGCAATACAGAGAAGCTAATGAAAAAAAAAAAGGTTTGACAACAGTTTGTTATTTTATGGAATAAAAAAAAGTAGATATATTTGGCACAAGGAAGCTCCATCTTTGGTGTAGCACGATGATTAAGGATGCATGGAATAATGAACAGTCTGCCAGCCTGTGGTGCAGCCAAGGTCGGGGAGGGAGGGGCCTTGTACATACCAGTCCCATATCAAAGAGGCTCCTAAAAGGATCTGTTAATGAAACATAGTTGCTAGCTGGTCTATTCTTTCATATAATGGAGGTTCACTGGCCACCACGTTTAAGGATGAAACCGCATTGAATGCTGGACTTGAAAGACGGCCCTTCCATTAGGCAAGTCCCAAATTCCTCCATGCTAATGGTGCCAACACAACACTGCAAATATCCTTGACCTTTTGACAGACCTGGGTAAATTTCAGGAATGAATAAGAAAAGGAATGTGAAAGAATCCAGCACAGGCTAAAAAAAAATATATGACCGGTACGAGACTGAAAATTTAAGAAGAGGCAACATCAGTAGCCTCTGAGTGTCTTGGCTCTTCACTGTCACCAAATCAAACCAAATCAAAGCAATTCATTCAGGCCGTGGGGTGTCGCTTGAACTCCCGCCATGCGGTCATCAACGCCTCTGGATGAAATGAGGTGGAATTCGGATGAAAATTAATATAACACAATAATTTAAGAACACGTAAAGGTATCTGTATTTTCATGTATAATACACCTTCTAAATGGGGCAAGAAGTAAGGTATAGCCAGCATGAATACACTCGCTCCTTGCCAACGGCGCGCCATCACTTAGTAATCTGTCAAGTGTAAACACGTGGTGCCGGGTGGAGGACTGCAAAGACTGCCCTGGAAGAGGATTTGCTGCCTTGAACTATAGCCACGGCGTCCACCTACCTCAGTGTGACAGGAATTCCAACTTAATATTCTCGAGAAGCCAAGCACGTAAGTATTACTATGTCCAGCCCATTAATGGCTCGTGCTGCACCCAGGTCGAGCAGTCACACCCCAAGCAATACATCTGATTAACACATATATAGTTTTACTTTACCTTTAAGTTAAGGCCCACGCATGCCATGTGCATTCGAGGCTTGACCTAGCTCTGTGCCGGCAGGAGGATCAACTTTAAAGAGGTAGTAGTGTTAAGGCATGCTGCTAACTAGATAGACGCCGGCAGGAGGCAAAGCTGTTCTGCTTTTTACACCAACATTTTTTTAGCGCTTTTCATTACAATATTGCCTTACATTTTTATGTATTATATGCATACATGTAAAGCCTTCGCTATTCTTGAACGAGTAATTTAAGTTCGCGGTTCTAAAAACAAAAATGAAAATATTCCTGGTATTGTAAAAGCTGTTAAAAGTGATATATGACAATACAAGCTGCTTTCACTTTCAAACATCGGGTTTTAAGTTGTGTTTAGTCTTGCAATTCATTGGTCTTCTTGCTTGTTAAATGTTTGAAGAACCACTTCTTTACTCTGGCATACTGTGAATGTTGTTTTATGCAGATGCATGCAGCTCATCTCTTTCACAATATATTTCATCCTTTCATTAACAAACGAAAACACTGAGTGAGCTGCATCATTTTTAGACATCAAATTCTTACCTATTTCATCTAAGTATGTTTCGTAAACTTCCTAAATTTCATGGTCTTCAATCTAACATCGTCGCCTCGTAGTGAAGCCCACCTCCATATCAGGCATTCTTTTTATAAACGCCTAATGCCGTATTGTGAATGACAGGGCGAGGATCCTTTCTGTATTGACTTGCGTAATTAGTCTAATTTGGTAACATTATGTCAGTCCTTCTTTTTCACTACCAAAATTTCGCTCTTTTTTTAGCCGTCACTCATTATTACCTCTCCTCCCTCTCGCTCATAATCACTGTCACTCATCAGCATGCACACTTCAGCTAGATCATTCAGGGCCTCACGTACTGTTCATTATAGCCCTCTTTAATTACGGCCTCATAAACGAACGCCCTGACTGATACTAATTTTCTTTCTCGTTAAATGGTTATTATGTCACTAGATTGTAAACTCTCTCTCTCTCTCTCTCTCTCTCTCTCTCTCTCTCTCTCTCTCTCTCTCTCTCTCTCTCTCTCTCTCTCTCTCTCTCTCTCTCTCTCTCTCTCTCTCTCTCTCTCTCATGAGCTTTGAGTCCCTTGCTTTGCCTTCCTTGTGAAAACAGCACCGCATGTTTTCCTCCTTTACTGCTTTTCAGCATAAATTATGTTTTCTGTGAAATAATTAATATAGAATGCATTACATTCATCCCCCCGAGGGAAGAATTTGTTTAAGATTACTTTGAAGACTGTGGAACCCTTTCACTGTACATGTTACATCAAACACGAGAACTGCACGAAGGGCAAGACAGATTTCTTTCATTAACACCATAATCATCGGAAGAAAAGTGATAATAAGTAAATTAATGAATGGATAGATATATAGAGATAGATAAATAAATTAAATAGATAGTTAGATAAAAGACTGAACCATCACCATTCCCTGAGCTAAAATCTTTGCGCCAACCAAAGGTTCCGCGAACACCACAAATCACGCAAGACACTAATGACGTAGATGACCTCAGTAATATTGAACATTGACTCAACAGCAGGTATAGGCCCTGCTGAGATATCTATACATTGTTAATGCCCGAGGGAGCAGCACTCAGAATTATGTTAAATTAGACCCATGCGTCGACTCGATTACAATTTATTCGGTCAAACCTGTAAATATATTCCCTATCAGTTACATGGTTCACATAATGTAGTATTCTCGCGCCTCCCCAGACGGAGATACAGGAGAGAACGTTGGGCTCCTCGACGGATCGGACCCTTACTCCCCTCCCACATTCCCGCCAAAGGGAGGCGGCAGTTACTTAAGTATATCATAACAAACATATCATAATCAATAAACAGCATGTTACGGTATAGGTACATATAACACTTACGTATTCTAGGTCGTAGAGAGGCGAAGGTACTGCCTATAAGGGAACAGATAGGGTTCTGCCCTTTCGGGGCTTCATCTCCCTCCGGGTGATGTGATGGGTCAGCAGAAAGGATGCCCGTTGTTTACGAGATGTGATGTGACGGGACCTGTGTCATCATTAAGCCTTTCCCTTTACTCCTTCTACTACCTTCCTTAATGTCCTCTCTCTCTCTCTCTCTCTCTCTCTCTCTCTCTCTCTCTCTCTCTCTCTCTCTCTCTCTCTCTCTCTCTCTCTCTCTCTCTCTCTCTCTCTCTCTCTCTCTCTCTCTCTCTCTACATCATAATTAATACTGCTTATGATGTATCATCCCCTTAAACGGTTCTAGTACGTGTGCATGTGTGGGTACACGTGTGCATGTCACTGCGGCAATAACAAACATGGCACCTTGTTTCATCAGCACCTGACCCACAGGCGGCATGTCAAGGCCCTCCCATTTGCTTTCCGGCTTCCACGCCCGCGGCCCCGTCAGGCGTCAGACCGCCTATATAGAGGTGTATTAAATAAGACAAAATAAATAAATAAATAAAAATAGAAAAAAAAAATCTACTCATTTTGTAATAATTTCCACGTTTGTTCTTTTTTGTTATTGTAAAGAGACTATGGACACCCTGTGTGTGTGTGTGTGTGTGTGTGTGTATATATATATATATATATATATATATATATATATATATATATATATATATATATATATATATATATATATATATATATATATATATATATATATATACACACACACACAATTTTAGCATGTCTATTAGTATTTCGATATTTGACCTAGTACTAATCCAGATTTTTTTTTTTTACTTCGTGTATTGTTCATCAAAAAGCGCTTATCAGGTTTCAATTATATATATATATATATATATATATATATATATATATATATATATATATATATATATATATATATATATATATATATATATATATATATATATATATATATATATATATATATATACGATAATTTTACCAGAAGTACAATAATTTCAACCGGTGTAGTACGATAATATGGGCAAAACAATCTGGCAACGCTGCTCACTAGTGTGGCGGGAGATTCAGTAGTTTGAGCGAGAGGACGGTCCGCCGAGGATCGGCATTGCTGGATTGCTGTTCTGCCAGTAGTCATTCATTGAATTTCTCAACCAGGGAAGTGTGTCATGTGGTAGGAGCGTGACACACAAACAGAACAATGTACCAGGGAGCTACAAAAGCCTCTAGCTGTGTCTGTGATGTGTGAGTACTGGCTGTCAGAGATGTGCTTGTCAGTCTGTTGTAAAATATAGGAGTAGTCACATAAACTAGTCATTGTAAACTTAAAAGAAAACAGGGTAGATGAGGAAATAAGTATTTTATTGTTTTCTTTTATGGCCAAGGAGATATGGACTCTGGATTAGATCAGGGCAGGTTATCAAGTTAGATATTTAAAGAGGGATAAAATTGCAGTTTCATACACAATTATGCAGGTTGTTATGTACATGAGAGAAAATGTAGAAATCCGCTTTGAAATGATATAAGGCACTGGTTACATAATTATGAAAGAGTACAGGAAACATCACATGCTAGGTACACAATTTTGCAGTTCCCATCAAATATTTCTTGTTATTTATTTGTATTTGATCTTTAGTTCTTCATATGTTTTTATTTTCACCATTCAAATTTGCAAATGTTATAAGTAATGAATAATGTGAAGCCATGCAGCCGTGTGAAAGAGAATGTACTGAAAGTGAGAGCAGTGTGTTCATGCACTTGCCATACACTCAGTATGGTGTGTCACATTTCATACAGCTTTAGTCAGTCGTAATGCTGAAATTGATGATGTGTTGCAGTTAAGATTAACTTTTTTTTTTTTTTTTTTTTTTTTTTTTTTTTTTTTTTTACCTGGTTCAAACATGTGGAAGCTTGTGACTGAATCTTTTTTCATTGTATATCATTGAGACAAAAAATATTGTCACCAGGGCCAGGGAAATTTACCATTGATAGCTGTGAATTCCATGTTCCACCATCACCATACTTCTGTGGTTCCTTGTACTGCTGCTGGCAGGAAGGCCGTGGGGTAACTTTATGGCTGAGCGCTTAATGATTTCCTGTTCAAAGGCAATTTTTAGGTGTAAGACATGAAAACTAAGAGGGATTGTTTAAGAAAAAATTTATACAAAAATCATTATCCACATTAATAATAAGTATATCCTTTGTTATAAATCCTTTTTCATGTACATTTTTGTCATAGAAGATGGCTCTATTTTTGTGATATGATCTTTTGTTAATTTTGAGGATGCAGGAAGTGGTGGAGGATGAGGCACAGCTGGGTCTGGTGGTGCAGGGCTGGCTGGGGGAGGGGCACCTTGTTTCATGGCTGGTTGGCACTTCTGGTCCTTCCCCACCACACTGCTCTTCAGGGACAGTGCCTGGACTCCTTTTGTTAACTGTGGAGGAATGAATTGCTTTGGTATGAGGTGTTTGTTGACTGATCCTCCATAGATACACACAGGAGGACAGAACTCGTAGCCAAGCTTGCCATAAAACACCTGCTGGTCATGGGTTGACAGGTACATGGTGCTGAAGCCACTGATTCTGGCATATTCCTCTGTTCTAGTCATAAGTTGGCGTCCATACCCAGCCCCTCGCAGGTCCTGCCTGATGACGACAGACTCAATCCAGGCAGCGTCTGGTTCCCTTGGCAGAGTGTTAAGCCTGGAGTGGCCTATCACCTCCGTGTCCCCATGTGAGGTAGTCTTTAGGAGGAGCAGGGATGTTGGGAACTGGTCACATGAGGTACTCAGAGACCTCATCCTGAAATACAAAGGTGCTTGTTAATGTTAACTGTAAATGGAAGGCATCACAAATAAGACTGGTGTGTGGTGCACTGATACATGGAAGAGTTTTCAGGTAATTAACTAATGCTATGCTACAATACAAATAAGATTATCCTTAGGGACTTATTTACACCTTTTCTACCTGTCTCCTTTTTTAATCTAAATTCTAAAGTGTTTGCTCTTTGTTTTTAATAACCATTCTACATTGTTTAAATTGCACAGTACTGGAAAGTAATGAGAAATTCAGCTTAATTTGTGTGTGTTTGTGAAGAGGGAGGGTTCTTAAATATATCTGTTTGATTTTTAGACATGAACGGTCTGTGTAAAGGCTGAATATTAACAAGAAGGTGAGGGTTTGGTGTTTAAATGGAGTAAAAGTGAAGAGTGGACTTTGAGAATCTATAATTTAGTAATAATGTAGTTGGATGACTAAAGGAATGTGAAATATTAAGCTGAAGAGAGAACCCTGGAAGAAGAGATACATAAATTGGTGTATCTTGGTTAATTACATGCAAGCATAGAAGCATGGAAGGTGAACCGAGTTGTATGGGGGTGTTTGGATTAATCAACTGATTGTTCAACAACAGTGTCATATGCCATCAGTGGAACTGGGAAGAATGGTTTGAAGTTTGGCACATATGATGAAGAGAGAATAAAGCTTGGAAGAGGATAAAGAAAAAAGTGTGCGATGAAATAATTATACCAACACTTATCTGTAATTTGTGTGGATTGAAAGACAAAACATTGCCATCCAAGTGTAGTAACCACAGAAAGTGTGTGGAATATTGCCAGTTGTCACCCTGTAGAACGAGTCCACACTTGATTAGAGAGCCTGGCATTATCCTACACTTGTTTCTGTCAAAGTTTGTCTGGAAGCTCATTGGTGCTTATAAGAAGCTGTGATGCTTTTAACTTCTCAGTGCCGTCTCAGGCAATGAAGGAAAGGGGTGATAATGTCAGTCTGTCCTCCATTACCTTTCGCATTTCCCCCAATATTTCGCCTCCAAAGCTTCAAGATGCCAGGCAAAAGACTGACAACTGAGGACAAGGTGTGTATTCTTGCCTTACATGGGGCAAATGCTAGATGGAAAGAAATCTGTGAAGTCAAGATGAGGAAACTCAGCTGTTTTTATTACTAATCTGTGAAGTCAAGATGAGGAAACTCAGCTGTTTTTATTACTGAGGCGTACAAAGAGACTTCCACATGGTTGTATACCATCCTGCAAACCAGTTCCTAACCATCCCCACAACACTACTGCTGCCACTGACAAGCTGATTCTCCAAGAAGCAAATTTTTTTGTTACCCCATAAATTAGCCCACAAAATATATATATATATATATATATATATATATATATATATATATATATATATATATATATATATATATATATATATATATATATATTTTGCTACCCTTTAAATAACCCCGCCTGCTTGGCCATTCCACACACTTTCCGTGATTATTGTAGCTGAGTTATTTGACAAATGCCTGTGGTGTACAAAGAATGGGTGGTGAAAGTAATGAAGTTGTATGTAGCACATATGGTGCATTAAGGCAAGATGAAGAGATGACACATGAAGTGGCTAATGGGATCAAGGCCACAAAAAAAGGATGGTAGATGACGACAAAAAGAACTGTCAGATGTAGTAGGTTCAAAAGGATGAACCCCAAAGAAACTGGAGGATAAAATACTGGAATATATGAGGTGTCCCACATTAGGAGGGCTGCTCGCACCAAAATAAAGTGAGAAAAATGCACTCAATGTTTGGCAAACTTGACAGCCATAACTTTATTATAAATGCTATGACAATGATCTTGTCAAAATGACCAGTAGACAGTCAAAATCATGATGTGCCCAAAAAATGTTCGAGATCATGATATTCATCATCTAATTTTGGATATCTTTTGCAAATTGTGTTATGATTTTGGAAGTTCACTGAAGTCTGAGTGCATTTTTCTCTGAATACTCACACAATAATGATAATTTGTGAATACTGGAACAAAAAAATCACAAAATAACAATATTAACAATAGCATAAAGTGGAAAAATGGTGAAGAAACAGGACAGTGGCTTAAGGACTCCCATCCAGTTACTAATACACAGCAGAAAAGCTGGGAGGGTCCTTTCTGTCTCAACAAAGACAACAAAACAAAATTATAACAGCAACTCATCCTGTATGGGCAGCCCTTCTAACATGGAATACATATTGCTCAGCAGTGTGATATGCCTGCATTGATGGATGATGGTTGTATAGATCTTCAACCTTACTGACAGGACACTCATCCACTCCCAGGTGAAAGTTTAGACCTCAATAGACCACACAGTTATCTCAGTTTTGACAAGGTTTGTGCAAGTGGCCCTTCTAGTGTGGGACGCATCATATGAGAGAAGAGATGCAAAATACAGCATACAAATGAAGATTATTCCATCACCACCATTGTAAAGTGAAAGTTCTTAGGCAGACATCAGAAAGAGATAGATATGTAGATGTGTATATGATACATTTTAGTACTAAACACTGGTTACATCACAATCACATTAGTTGAGTAGGTGGGAATCACTGTGCATCACACACACAGACCTCATTGTCCTGCTGCGGGGCCACTGGTCATTGAGGATCTTCATACATTCTTCTATGTGTTCTGGGTGGGAATGGAGAGTCACCAGCCTCAGGCCCTCCTCCCCCTTCATCCCTGCTCATCTCTCCTGAAAGAAACATCATTACAATAGTATATATATATATATATATATATATATATATATATATATATATATATATATATATATATATATATATATATATATATATATATATATATATATATATATATATATGCAAAATGAAAGTGACAATGAGCAATAGCCTTGTCAAGGAGTGGTGTTTGTCCTGTGCTGTGTCTATCCCTTAATGAGTGAGATGACTCGCTGCACAAGAGACATAGAGATATAAGGATAATGTGAGCAATTTGATGAATTTTACTTGACATATACAGTGGATGCTAAATAATATAACAAGTGGCTGAAATAATGGAAATAATGGAAATGAGCCCTAGCTGTACACCAACAGATTTTGTTCCAAGGGAGATTAGAGTGGTGCAGAGGTTGAGGCAGGAAGTTTCCCATAATAGCAAGAGTTAGAAATGAATGTACATAATTGAGAGAAAAAGACAGAGTGACTGATTGATTAGCTTTTGGTGCATAATGGAGTTCATGCAGCATCATATTATCAAAGTACATAGTCAAGAGGTATAGGTTACAACTTTCTTGTCAACTAAGGAGTTAGGTGAATTTTGGAACCCACAATAACTTGATTTGAAAGAAAAGGCTTGAGTGTGACTCTAGTCTTGGTTGTACATCTTAAGCAGGAAATATGTAACTAATTGGTGGACACCAAGTGTGTCTCCTGTATGTGCTTTGTGTAAATTACTATAATCAGTCCATTGCAATTTGTTATAGAACTTTATTAGGTTGTGTTGTTTCCTACTCATGACTGGAGTTTAATTGTGTAATGAGTGCCAAGGCTTTTCAACATTGGAGGATAGAGGTAACTTGGTTTTATAGAGAATATTCAAATCTTGACAAGTTAAATGTCATTATTCTACCTCACTTGTGTTCCATGATGGGAATTGAGCTTGGAATCTTATATTTATGACCACAATCTTCTAAATGTTGGTAGTCTTTAAATTCTCTTGTCCATACAGTCATTACTCATAGATGAAGAACATCCACAACATTGAAAATGTTGATTATTACAATATATATATATATATATATATATATATATATATATATATATATATATATATATATATATATATATATATATATATATATATATATATATATATATATATATATATATATATATATATATATATTTGATTAAGGGAAGGTAAATATGCCCTGAACCCTAATTAATTATTTTGTTATCCCTCCACTGCTACTAGAGGTTTAGAAGGGCTCAATATGTGTTTGGATGTACCTGACCATTGCTGCGTAGAGTGTGGTAGCACCTTGCTTCAGGCTTAAAAACTAAGATTGCTCCATATGATTATATCCTATGTTTTTGATAGCCAGCACACATGCAGAATTCATCTATAGTTTATGAGGCATTATATGTCATAAGAGTAAGAGGAAAACAAATGGAGCATATTTATTCCTACCTAACTCCTTCATAGGAGATCTCAATCTTAATATGGATAAATATATTGATAGTTATGGAAAAGATAAATTTTGTATTACATGAGTCTGCTCCAAATCTACACCACTTACAAATATTTACATTTAAAAACATGGTAAAAGTTGATTTTTCTTTACTGATACCTATTATATTAGTTCTTATTAGTGTCTTCAATCCTCTACATGATATATTAGCTGTTTTATTTATCATTACCTTTGCAAATTATTATTTTTTATGCATTTGGTGAATTGCACCCTCAGTAGATGGAACCCTTTGTAAGTTGCAGATTAGGGCATCAGGATTAAATTAAGAACTACCATCTTCATTTCAAAACATTGGGAAATTAATCAATCATAAATAAAGAAGTAGAGGTGACTAGGGATGGAACCGACCGCTGACACGCTGGAAGGACAAGCCTTAATCAACCTGGCCTGTCCTGCTTTGACTTGCATTTCTGTGTCCTGCTGTGGCATCACACTGGAAGGTTATACATGGCTTTTCATTTTATCTGGTAATATCCATAACTGTTTTGTTGTTAAGTGGTTTTATGATAATTATGAGATATCTACATAGCAGTTAGAAGACTATGTACTAATTAGGAGAGAGTGACTTGTTTGGGTATAGTCCCTACTCCATTATAATACAAAAGATCTGCAAAAGAAGTCATCAGCTCAACTAAAAGGCATAACAAAATCTTTCAGAAGATTTGTTGTGTTGAAAATATCAGGATGAACCTTACGGAAAATTTATCTTTTAGTCCAACAAATCCATCACATTTCTAATTGTTACATCTCACCACTTGACTGGGAGCATTCTTGTAACTTACATGATGAAGTTATTTTATTTATTTATTTATTTATTCATTTTTTTTTCTCTCCTTGCAGTGGCAGTGATGTATAATGTTTCCCCAAGCATGAAGATAAAATGAGAAAAGTGAAATAAAGAAGATGCAGTAACTGTGTAAATCATGTGAGTACCCCTTCCATTTTCTATCAACATTTCTCACCGGAATTTCATTGTATTTCTCTTTTTTATTTATTTATTTTTCCCCTGCACTTCTCGATGAGATTTCTGTGACCTAGATTTTCTTTATCTACATTCCTCACCAAATTCCTAACATTTCACACCTGGGCTCTTTCTCTCTCACTACTTATGAGCCGCACAATTTTTGTCAGTAGTTTGAGCCAACACTATTTCTCTCTCTCTACTTATTACCCATGTTTCTCATTTGGATTACACTTGGGCTAGAGGGATGCCGCGTACCGAAAATTTACGTCTCACTTTTCACCACGGGTCTTCTGTATAGTGTTATATTCCGGGTTTCTCTATCAAGTATAATCACCGTACCTTGTGTCAGCGTGCAGTGTTATAAGAGTGTTCAGGGTATAGGGCACGGTATATAGGGCACCTGAACTCACCCACACAGTCCCCGTGGCCGCGTAAAGCGTGGATTTAAAAATAACATTTGGGCGTAGTGTTAGGACTAAGCAGAAAGTTTATTCGGTATTATTATTCCTTATTTTATTATATCTGTTTATCTGCCACTGTTTCTGCTGGAAATGAGTTGACAACAAGTTGTAAGTTTTTTTTTTTTTTTTTTTTTATGAAATCATGTGGGGAAAAATTTAAGGAAAAAAGTGAAAAGTTGATCAATAACTAATTATATATATTTTCCTATTATTACATCCATTTGATAATGTTTGACGTGGGAAATTGGAGGATAGATGTGACGTAAGTTTACGGTATTTTGTATATGTTCAGAGAGAGAGAGAGATAGTTGAAGGAGGTTGGGGGGGAGGAGATGGTAAGTTGATATCTGTGTGAGACTGTGAGCCGTAATAATGATGCAATACGGAGAGAGAGAGAGGGAGAGAGAGAGAGAGAAGGGGGAGGGAGGGGCGGAGACGGTAAGTTGATATTATTATGTGTGAGAGGCTGTGAGCCGTAATAATGGCACAATACACGGAAATAATACCAGTGTCGCTAGCACTTTCCTATCACCAAGTCTGACCACACCAAAGCATTATGAGTCTAGGAAGTGTTGTAACAAAGGCGAATTGTGCTAGGGGAAATAATGATAATAATAATAATAATAATAATAATAATAACAATAATTATGATATTAATAATAATAATAATAATAATAATAATAATAATAATAATAATGAAGCAGCACGTCAGGAAGTGCCGTTACAAGAGCGAAAACATTTTTTTCTTACATAAGGAAATTCTATGTATCTGTACTCATGCTGAAGTAATTAATGCAATATTGCCACAACATTACTTGTGAATTACTAGAATTGCGGGGTAGTTTAGGAACACAAAGATAAGACAAGCAATAATGTTACAAAGATAAGCAACAATGTTACCCGCAACAGGTTGGCGGTGTGTGCAAGTGACCTTGTCTTGCTCTCTGAATTTTGTGGTTTATTTTCTCTTGCCTGTGTGCTGAAATACCCAGAAGATGGTGATGAGTGTGTGTGGTTCATGGGAGGAGAGTGTGGCTAACAGGCAAAGGGCTGTGGCATGCGAGAGATGCATAGCTTGGTTCCATGTAGCCTGTGTGGGCATGAGGGAGGCCAGCATGAAGGCGCTGGGTCTCGAACTTCTGATGTTCCTATGCAGGGAATACCTGAGCAAGAGCCTCAGTGAGTGGAGGAGCCAGTATGAGGAAAAAGAAGAAAGAAGAGTGGAGCAGAGCACCCTGACTGAAAACCTGATGAAAGAGGCAGAAGCACAGACGACGAGGACTGAAGAGAGGAAAGACCAGCAAGAAGTGGTAGAAGTGGCTAAAATAGACAGACGCCCAAGGAAGAAGAAAATGGTAATCAAGAAGGTTCCAGTACGTGTCATTGGAGACAGCATGGTAAGGAAGACTCCCGAGTACGTGAGAAGGGAAATAAGTGCACCAGCATGGGAGGTGCTGAGATCTAAGACATCAAGAGGAAAGTCAAGGAAGAAGTGCAAGAAATGGAAGAAAGAAGCCTGCTAGTGATTCAAGGAGGAGACATTAACTTAGTAGAGACAGGAACTGAAGAAGCAGTAAAGGAAGTAATAGAAACATTGAAGGCAGCAGAAGAAAAGATGTGTGTGGCTGTGGTAGGGGTCCTGCAGCACCCACAGGAAGGAGTGCAGTACAAGAAGGTCAGAAGAGAAATGAACCGCAAGATATGCATGGAACTCATGAAGGTCAAAATGGAATGGATGGCAGAGAAGAAGGGCAACGTGAGCTTCCTAGACATGGATGGAATCCTCAAATAGGACAAATTCTATGGGAGAGGCAGGTTCCACCTCAACCGCAATGGGAATGAGAAGCTAGGACGTCGACTGGCTGAGTGGATGGGGGCAAGGCAGGTGTGTTGTGTGGACGAGGCATGATGAGGAGGACATGTTTGAGAGAAGAGAAAGAAGGGATGAGGAGCTGAAAGAATGAAGGTGCAAGAAAGAGGATAGAAGTAGAGGGAAGAGGAAAAGTTATGAAGGATAAGGGTAAAGGAAGAAGGATATATAAGAAGCTTAAAGGGTGGGGGAACAAGAAAGGGTAAATTAAGAAAACATGCACGTTCATGTTTTCTAATAATACCCAAGTAAGAGGAGAGGCATTAGAAGAAAGGATGGAGAGGGTAAGAGTAGAGAGACGAGAAGAAAAGTGAAAAGTTTGAAAGTGTTGTAATAAAACTTCAAGCACAAACATGTTTGATGAACTGCAACATCAATCACTTGTGTTGCTGCCATCACCTGTCATTAGTATGTGGATGCTTGTCATTGAAAATTAAAGGTTAAATTTTATCATCAAAATTAATTTCTTGGTGATCATGTCATTGAGATACACATTTTTCATTGACAAGGTATCATATGGAGTATGTTATGTGTAGAACAAAAAAAATAATAATTAACTTTACTGAACTACACTTGCTGTACCTGCATGTCAGGGAATTTATTCTCAAACCGCTGCAATATCTGGTTAATTTGGTTAGGTTTTCAAGAGTATTTTCATGTCTGGTGAGTGTAACAAGGAGTAACCATGAGTATTTGACTGCTTATCTGCAGACTTTGAAAACAGTCTTAATGAGAGAAAAAAAAAAAAAAATACAGGCTCAGGAAACTGTGCTTAAAGTTGATGTCCATGTCTGTACAATGGTGAGTCAGTCGGTGATAAAGGAATCCGTCACTGTTCATTAATTCATGACTTGGTGTACCACAGCCTGTTGACCTTTATGAATATGATCTACTCATGTGTTATACTACTTGTACTTGTGGTAAATAAGGTGATTTTTATGTTGCAGTGCTGTTTAATGTTTCAGTCTTTACAAATCATCTAGTCACTTAATTCTCCATCAGTTATTTCATTCATTCACATCAGGTCATTAATACGTACAAGTTCACTTATACAGTTATATTTTGTAATGCATTTTTCCCCCCCCTTTTCTTATAAATTAATGGTAATAACATTTTTTTCAAATAGGATTTTTTTTTCAGCACATTGAGATTATGATTAGTAAGCTAATTATTTTTTTTTTTTCATATATACAATCAGAAAGATTGATAAGGCACAGAGTAAAAGTTGTAACCATTATATAACCATGTACAGCATTGTATATGCATTTACAAGATCCTAATGTATCTTGGTGTCTTTAATCAGTAATGAAGTGCAGTAGTGAGTGGTGTGTACTCGTAGAGGCAGCCTTACACAGAGGGACACCTCTCACACACTCCACTTGTGATCTGGAAGCTTGAATTTTGTTCTGGGATTCCCTTGTGGGTAGGGGAGGGGTTGTCTGTATTTGGAAAGGTGAGGGAGGAATGGCCTATTACCCAATTAACTTTTTTTTTTTTTTAAGTATTACTAAATTACTTCCAGTTACATTATCGTTGGTTACTGATTGCCCAAATAAACTCCTTCATGCAGGGCATTCAAAAATCACTCCATTAATGTAAATAAGTACAAAAAATAGCTTTAAATTTGTTAAGACCAAGATATTCCTGAAGGTATCTCACCATTCAGGTTCACTTGGTGGAAGCAGATCATCACTACAGGTCAAGGTGCAGTTATCTTGAGCAGACGTGCATACACTAGGTCGCTGTACTGGAGTGCGGTGGCCTTGGTCACCATGCTAGTGTTGTATTTGGTGGTGTGACTCAGGCGGCCTCGTACTGTGCCAACAATATCATTCCATGGGATAGTTGAGTTGTGAATGGAGGTTGAGGACAGTAAATTCGTCACTGTAATCTCCTTGGTGCCCTCAAACCTCTGTGTGAGATTACCTCGAGTGTTGAAGCTGAGGTCTCTCTTAAAGATTTGCCTATTGCCAGTGCTGTAGCACCACTTAACAAATGCCGCCTTTTCCATGAACTGCTCGTCTTGCAGAAAACTGTAGAACTTGCTGTGAATTTCTCTTGTGTATTGCCAAAACTCATCGCCATCCACAGTACGTGGGGTGACAAAGAACTGGCGGAAGGATGATGATATATACCAGCCAAAAGCATGTTCAGTTGTCTCTTTAGGCCACGTCCTTCTCATGTTGATCATGTGCATATTTGATACAGTATAAGTGTCCTGTACAACACCCTTCTCCACCAGTAGATCCACCAGTGCCATGTTGCATACAGCAGCCATACACGAGCTCAGGGTCACCTTAGCAGCTCGGCATTTATCAACGAGACGAGTTGTGGCTGCCTTGTCTAGAGTCTGGGTATGTAGCAATGTTTTCTTGGGACGGTCCTCACAGGGAGACAGAACGTGCTGCAAAATGGAGGACTCAGGCTTTCCTTCATTTAGCTCACGAATGCATTCCTCCCTCCACACCTCATCCTTTAGCAACCTTTTCTTAATTTCCTCTATCTTACTCTCATACTCCTCATTAAGGTCAAAGCATCCTATCTGCTTTGTGTCCACTTCCTTCCCTGACAGTACACTGTCCAGGATGTGACTAAATGCAGCACATATCCTAATAAATGTGTGGCCGTCCCCAATGGCATGGCTGAAACCAAACACAAGGTGGTAACAGTGTGGGAAGGTGCCCTGTAGGTCAGTGTGGAAGCTGGAGAGGTGCTGTGGGTGGTAGCAGGGCGTGGCTACAGGTACGAGACGTGCTCGCCACAGAATGGCGTCCTTAGGATAGGAGTGAGTATGAAGGAACTCGGTCACTTCCTCCACACCCACTGCTGACACCTGAGAGAGAGAGAGAGAGAGAGAGAGAGAGAGAGAGAGAGAGAGAGAGAGAGAGAGAGAATTTTGAGAGGATATTTCATTTAGAATCACAAAGAGTTTAAGACTTGTAAGATGATGCTTATAATCAGTTGTACTTATTTAGTTGATTCACATGCACAATACCACCTCCAGTTTACCTCAAAGTCTATCATCTTCTCATCTACTTCTTTGAACCACTTTTCCCCATCCTTGTCAGTCAGGCACACCCGGAGATTAGGAGTCTTCCTGCGGAAAAATAGTATCTAGTTGTAGTAGTAGTAGTAGTAGTACTGTAGAGTATACCCACACACACACACACACACACACACACACACACACAGACAGACACCATAGTAGAACATTTTAATTTCTCAGTATTACACCACCTCAGGAAGACTAAAGATGTGAAGGCTTGGAAGTCCATGGCATCATCAGCAGTCCTTGCCTGATGGTGACAAGTGTCAACCACCTTCCACATCTTATGTCATGTTTTGAGGATTGAGTAACTTAACCCTAATGCCCAAACAATGGAATCTCATTGGAGGAGAATTTAATAGAGTAGGTACTTTGCAAATTCAGGGACCCAGATCCTTCACTTGGGTGGCATCCAAAGGCAATCCAGGAAGTGTCTGTCAGAATCACTGGAATTCATAGAGAATTGGGCAGAGCCTTGATCTATACCTTGTTGAAAACTCTGATGGCTTACGAAGGATCAATAACTGTTGGGAAGACACCTGCCATCTCAAAGCTTGAGGCGGCTGTTTGCAAGGTTTGGCAGGAAACTCCTTCTCTCTTACTGTGAACGCCAAGCTGATTATTTGTGCCCTATTTGGCAAGTAATTTACAGTGTATGAGCAAAAAGTTTTTTATCTAGTATTTTCTTTTCCTTCATTTTGATTTGCACTGATTGTACTACAAGTCTATCTACTCAGCCACATGAACCTGGTAAGATCTGCACCTACAAACTTCTCCCCATGTTATGCTAGGATTGTCATAATGTATCAGTCGCATCAGTCATAACAATCATTATTATATATATTCATCATTCATCATTTCATTCCACGTGTGGTGTGTTCATCATTCATATATTTCACACCTCGTGTGCCCACGTGGCCAGTCTCAGTCTATAAGGGATCTGTCCCTCCGAGCTTCGTCCCTGCTGGCCCTCAGCTCCTCACGCCCGCCCATTTTACTCTTAGATCAGCGATAGTTCAAACCCCCCATACGTCACCGTCCCTCCTTATCTCGCTTTACTGCTGCGTCAACGCTTTTCCCAGTAAACACGAGCCTCTCTATGTGTGGCTATACAATATAGCCACACCTTACATCTTCCCCATCCTCATGCTCAGTTTCGTTATATCTCTCATTTACTTCACTTTCATAGCACCACAACTTAATTCACTTTAACTTTCACTCTGAGGGGGCATGACGCGGGTGCTAAATGAAGACCTGAAGAATCTAGTTTAGTTTGTGTCTTGCGAGTCGTGCCGATCAGGGGAGACATCACGAGCCACGCTTTCTTGTGTAAGAGAGGGTGACTTTTACAATACTGCCAAAAAAAAAAAAAAAAAGAAGGGAGCTGTTGGTATGTAGTATTGTATGTGTCAGGGTTTTGTGCTGCACTGATTGACCGGACACGTGATCAATCCCCAAATGAATCTATGGCCCATCATAGTGCATTTATCCCGTTCAAATCAATAATCGGTATTCATAGTAAGTGCCCACAGGGTAAGGATCTCTCTCTCTCTCTCTCTCTCTCTCTCTCTCTCTCTCTCTCTCATTTGCGTACCTGTAGAGGTGACGCAGAGCCTGCTCCACCTCCTGGGTCTGCACGGGGCGTCGGGCAGAAAAGCTCAGTCTGTACACCACCAGCAACATTTCAGACTCACTCAAGCTATCCATTGAAACCTCAATTCTCAACGCTTTTCTCACCCATTTTGCTTCTTCCCCCATTCTGTATATGCTTATTTTCTCTTCCCTTGACTCCGCGGTTCCTTGTCCTCTTGTCTCGCCTATTGCCTTGTTCTCTTCCTTGTTTAATCCTGAGTATTTTGTCTTGACTCAGCGGTTCCTTGTCCTCTTTTCTCTGGCTCTTATTGCCTTGTTCTTATCCAAGCTCGAGTTATCCAAATGAATTCATTTCTATATAATATCACCTGATTTTTCTTTCCTCTGGCAGCTTTTTTTTTTTTTTTATTCTTACAGCTCTTCTCTCGTTTTCACGTTACTTCAGTTCAGTTGTCTCCCTGATGTTCTGCGGATAAGCCCATGTACCGTAGTCGTATTTCCACCTACGCCGGCTTCTCCAGTCCAAGCTGACGTGTTCACTGAGCCACGCAACACCACAGTCTGCTTCCTGCTAGGCTGCTCTCGTCTGGCGCGGCCAGATATTATACTGACGACTATATGGCAACATGTAGCGGGAAGCATTGACTTAAAGTTTGGCCAGGCTTTAAAAGTTTTACCATGGATTATGTCAGAATTACCTTGAAGATTAGTGGTAACTTCATAATTACCTTAAAAATTTAATTACCTCAGAATTACCGAAAATGAGGTGAAATAACGCTAATCTGAGGTAATTACTTAAAATGAAAGGCTTGCACAGTCATGATTATGTTGATGACCTTGGAGGTAGAGGGCCGTGGTTACTTGTTGCTGATTATTTATCTATTTGTTCATTTATTTATTTATTTTCATGCTGCCCCTCGTCTAACAGCCCCCTTAAAGTGTGATATGCATACAATAATGTATATTATTTCTCCTATTCTTATTGTACCCTCTTACACCTGTTTAGTTTGAAAGTACCACACTTACAGTAGCTTGTTATCTTAGCTCCTCGGCAACTCAAGGAGGCGACTATCACTGTTTCGTCTTTCCTTCCCTTCCTCCCACCGTCCAACCACTCCAGAGTCCGGACCTCGGCCTTGGTGGAGCTGTACCAGTGTTGCCAGATTGTCTGTAATATCTGGAGGTTTTCCGAAATTTTGATCTTTTGTCATAATTTAAGAAATTACTGAAAAATCTGAAGTTTTGACGAATTTGTCAAATTCAGATTTTTTATGAGTATTTTTATTTGTTTATATTATTTATTTATTCATTTATTTATTTATTTTGGCAGGGTATCCTGGAGAGGTATCCACAGAACCCTGGGATTCGGCATTAAAAAACCCACACTCTGCCCTCTCCCACCAAAAAAAGAGCCTAAGTTTTTTATTTATTTTTTTATTTATTTATTTTTTTGGGTGGTGTTAAAAAATGTATTACATAAAACTTAGTTTTACATTATATTGATAAATAAGGTCTATATATGTACATACACAAAAAAAAAAAAAATGTAAAAGTAGTCAAGCCTGACCAATTAATTTCCTGCACAGTACAAGTTAACGCAGGCTTTATCCAACCGCAGCAACCTGTACCAAGTGTGTCCTTCAGAGAGAAAGTTCATATGGTTTGGACAATTATACAGGGTGTAACACGAGTGTCTACGGATATTGCCTGAGGGGAAAGGACAGGTTATTCTAAGTTGAAAATCCTCTATGCCTATATGCATTTTGAGGCGTTGTTTGGCCGTAGTGTGAAGTTTAAGTGTGGCCTAGCGACAGATACAAGGGCTGGGCTGGGGCTGGGCGGGTAACTATGGCAGAGAAACACCATCCCCACACACTCCACATTACTCTAAGCTGTGCAATACAATTTTAATGTATTCATTGTCACTGTCTCGGCGGAATCTGCGTGTGACTGGCAAGCATTCAGCTGATTTTGCTTGCTCCTTCCCCCTCCACGCCGGACAGGCATGGTGCCACGCAGCCTATTATTTTACTTTGGTTTATTACATCCATACTGCCGTTGTGCGGTGTTTATCAGTAATCGTTATATATAATAGCTTTTAATGACCCTTTACTTCATAAATATTGCACTGTGTAACTTCAAATTACAAGAAGAATATTTAATTCTTGTAATATATATTAACAATGAAAATCTCAATTGTCAGAATTTTCTTTTTCCAGAAATTTTTGCAATAAATCTTCAGAAATTTAACTGGGGCCAAAATTTCTGAAAATTTTAAAAAGCGGCCTCTTAACAGCAATTTCGCTTACATAAACTTTTTTGTACAAGTTGTTTGCTCTTTGCCCTCTCCATATGGCCATGCTATCTCATTGTGTTCCTTTTTGCTCATTCCACCACTCCACAGTTTATACTGCTTGCACAAGGGCTCACATCGCTTTCATTGTTTCCATCCTCTCATCTCACTTGTCCTTCTACAACTCATTTCCGCAGCACGCTCTTTTGATCATTATATTCAATTCCACGTCCAGGTCTGCGACACATCAATACTATTACTAGAAATATGATTTACGTCATGACTCAAGTGACACTCCTGCTGTTTACACCCGAGTGCTCACTCATCTCTCCAGCCATCTCACCATGTTTATCAATCTGCCGTACATTCCTGAACATTTCATCGTCTTATCCCTTACATTTAACAGCTTATAGTGGAAGTTATTGGGGTTTACAAGACTGGTTGTGTAATTCTAGTAATAGTTTAATTAGGATCCAGCATAATCAATGGAAAAAAATAATGAGAACCCAACCAATCTCCGTTGTCTTTAAGAATAAGCTCAAAGACCTCTATCAGGTCTCCTCTTAATTTATGCCTCTCTAAGGAATGTAAATTTAAAAGCTTCAGTACCCTTTCATAAGTAATACGCATCCCCAGTATCATCTCAATCATTCGCCTTTGTATTGATTCTAATAGAACTATATCCTTGTAATACGGGGACCAGAAATGCATAGCATAATCTAGATGAGGTCAGACCAGCGCCGAGTACATCACTATTACTTCAAGACCTCTGGATTTAACTCCAAGAAATTCATTCTACTACCCAATTTTCATTATTTCTATTTTCTATGCATGCTTTTTCGTTCTCCAGTTTTACCAGAATCTCATTATTTATTATGTACCTACTGTGTGGGTTTCTTCTACTTACGCTAAGTAATTTGTATTTGTTAATACTGAAACTGTAACCTACTGCATAGCCATGGCCTTATCCAGCCTTACATTTTCACATCTATCCTACGCACCTGAACCTTATAGTCTTTGATGGTGTTATCAAAAGTTTTACAAGACTCCAGGTATAGAACGTTATAGCTATCCCCGTTATCTTCCTCCCACATAAACGTTACTCAAGTTCTGTAGGAACCTCCCAAGGAGAGGTGTGTGGCGATGAAACAGACAAGACTGACCATGCTCCATTTAAGCCTTTGCCGTCGCAATGGGTTCACTAGTAAACAGTCATCACTCAATTCTCGGCTGTCCCTTTTTTGTACCTTATCCCTTTATTTTATTTATTCTTTTCTGTGCTTCAAAATACCAATTACGGGCATGACACAAGGAAAATAAAAACTATTTAAATCAATGGGATAATTTTTCTTTCAATACATATGCAGGGGCAAATACTTAATTCTAATTTTCTTCTTTTTGTCTCATTCACAATTAATGAATTAAAAAAAAAATAGAATGAAGGGGCAGAGAACATTTGAAATAAAAAGAAAGGAAAATAAATAAATGATGCTTTTTTTTTATTTAAAAAGGTCAATATGTATTTTTTTTCAGTGGTGTCATTATGGCAATCAAGACATTTGATATACAGGATGTAACACATGCTTCTGCAGATATTGCCAGAGGTGAAAGTACAGGTTATTCCAAGTTGAAAATGTTCAATGCACATGTGCATTTTGAGGCGTTGTTTAGCCGTGATGTGAAATTTAAGTGTGGTCTGGCGACAGATACGATAGCTGGACCAGGCAGGTGACCATGGCGGAGAAACATCCTTTCCACACACTTCACATTGTCCAATACAACCTGAGCATATTCACCGTCACTCTCGGAGGGAAACTGTTACCCAAGTCAGTTGATCTGCTGCTAGCCTCACTCCTTCACACTTCCTTCCCAGACAGTGCATGGTGCCACGCAGCCTATTATTTTATTTGTAATTTATTATATCCACACTTATTGTGTAAAGTTTATCAGTAATCAGTATTGGTCCATTGTTGCCACTCATCTTCTCATGGGATACTGTAAAGCTCCAAAACTTGTAGAAATCATGACTAAATGGATACCATGGATACTAAATCATAACTAAATGGATGCCATGGATACCTGCCTAGCCCGGCCGTTGTACCCGTCACCAGGCCACCCCTAAACAACGCCCCAAAATGCATATGTGCATAGAACATTTTTCCACTTAGAATAACCTGTACTTTCACCTCTGGCAATATCCATAGAAACTCATGTTACACCCTGTATGTAGGTGCTTTGTTAAGCTGACAAGATTAATAACCAGTCATTAAGTAAATCATTGCATAAAAGCAAATCTGAGCACCTTGATTCAACATTCAATGAACACTAAGTTATCCGCCTATCAGTGGCTTGACTTTAACAAGTCTCACTCCTTAAAATATGATATAAAAAACTCAAAATCAGGCCTATCTTCCCATTGAGTTCCATTATGTAAGCTGAAGTAACTTTTAATGATTCAAGATATGTGTGAATATGTACAACATGATCCTCTATTGCCTACACAAAAAAAGATTAAATTGAATTTTCACTTTTTACACGAAAACTAAATCTATTTGGGAAAGTTTTTGAAATCCAGTAAAGGGAGAAAAAAAAATGCATGTAATGGATGAAAAACCACTACACATTATCAAGAAGCCTTGTCACCTGGAGGTCTCAACAGATCACCGACAGCCAGCAGCCAGTTGTGGGAAGTGGCAAGCAAACAAAGTGCACAGTGACTCAAGTCAGCATGACCATATCATGATCTTTCATGCAAAGTTTCTGGGACGTCTTCCATTTTCAAAATTGGTGTTACACCAGCACACTTCCAGTCCAACAGAACTATGTCAGTTAAAGCTTTGTTACACAAGACTGGTAATGGTTTACCAACCACATGCTTGACTTAAAAAAAATATCTAGGAAGAATTTGTCTGGCCCAGTTTTGTTTACTACAATATTTTTGTTTATGTACAAAACATCACTTTCTGTGATATGCATATCCACCATCTTGAGAATATTCATACTCAATTAAGCCTGCAGTGTGCAGTGGCTCAACTTACAAGCAGTTCTCATGGTAAATTAGGAACAAGGTGATGTAAATCACTGAAAAAATTTTTTGTACAACTCGCAATGCATGTGACGTTCAGTGGAATGCCTAAATTCCATTCCTCTGATTCTGTGGCATGTCCAAGATGACACCCAATCTTTATTCCCGATCACATCCAGCCATGGCCAAGTCATGACAGGAATTGCTTTAACACACTATTAATTTGAGGGAGTGCCAAAATTGATATTAAGGAGATTAAAAAACAAAACTATGTCAGGATAGGTGTCATGCAAATTCCTTTTATGTGTTTTCACTAAAAGTAACCTTCACATATGATGAGATCCTCTTGTGATCATTTTGCTTGAATACCACTGCAAGCTACTGACAGACAAGACATGCAGTGTAACTGTCTGGGAAGAATGCAAGGTGACACAGGATAAAATTATTGGGGCTCTGTGTATTGATCACCTAACTTAAATTACTAACTTTACATATTTTGCACAATTTATGAAAGGTAATGATACATGCACCTTACTTCCTAAATAGGAGATACTGAAGACTATGATATATGGGGGGAGAGAGAGAGAGAGAGAGAGAGAGAGAGAGAGAGAGAGAGAGAGAGAGAGAGAGAGAGAGAGAATTACATAAGGGGTTCAACATAGTTTCCTGGGAACAGCCCTGTCATTCCATCCATGACTCCTTCCCACCAGCCATCATCATTCTTCTTCAGGACATAAATAACAGCATTTTCACTAAAGGTGAGCTCATCATCCTTGTCTGCTGTATAGTCATAAACAGCAATAACTGAAAAGAATGGAAAAAGGTTTTTTGTCAATTTACCTTATAACAAAATAATGAAAATTTCCACAAAGTATTTCCATATGACAGAAAAGATGCATCACTTTTCACTACCTTTCTCAATATAATGAGGTGGAACAGCAGGTGGTTGTGGCCCCAAGCAGCGAGGTCCCTCATCCACCACTGAAACATTTCACACAGAAGAATGAAGCAACACTGTCTGTACCGGTGTTCAAGAAAAGAGAGGAAAATTAGTCCTACTAAACTCTTCCTTCCATAATTACAAGGGGGGTGTTAGGGAATACAATCCCCTGCAAGTGTCAAATTTCTGTGAATGTTTGGGGCATCCCACGTAAAATGCCTCTATCTATCTATCTATCTTTGTACCGGGCTAGCGGTCACACACAAGGAGGCCCAAACAAGGTTCCACACACTCACACATATCAATCACACTCTTAGTCCTGCCTATCCCCAGTGAAAAGGGACAGTTTCATGCACCACTGTAAAATGTCTCTAGATTTACAAAAAATTACTGAGAACAATTCTATCCCAAAAATATGCAATGAGGGCATTTTTGGGATCTGAAAATCAGCATTAAATATCATAAGTGGTAACTGAATGAGCATCAATCATGAATGATGCCATAAATCATACTGCAAACTTCTTACTTTTTATCTGTGCTGTATTTTATATGACTTCATTAATTCTTTGAGTGAAGTGGAAACATGTATGCAGCTGTTGTAAGTGTTGAATTTGACTCAGCAGGGATGTGCATCTGAACTGCAAGGCTGCCATATCTGCTGCTCCTTCTCCATCATCTCCTGTACTAACCTTTCTCCATAAAGTGAGGGGGCACAGGAGGTGGGGCTTCCACTTCCGAGGGTGGCGGTGGAGGCAAGGGAGGACTAGAGGCCCCTGAGGACCGGCTGGTGTAATCTGGCTCACTCACGGGCCCAGAGGATGCAGGTGATGGAGGCGCTGCAATAGCACACATCACAGTGAAAGGCTTCAACAACATCATGGAAATGAAACTCAAGAGAGGAGGTGTTAACACCACGAGGTGTTAACACCATTAAAGTTGTAGGCAATTAATAGTTAAAAAGGGCAGTAAAAAAAAACAATTTCTTGCAATAGTAATTAGGTCAAAGTCAGACTACTACTTCTATACTATGTAAATGACAAGTGGAAAGGGGGGTATCAACTGATACATTTTCATATACAGCAAGTCTAACTTTTATCTGGACTTGTTTGATCTGCAACTCAACAAAATAAAAAACATCTGAGCATCCATGCTATGCCCTGTATGCAGGCTTGCACCTCAGTGAACGAATGCATTCTAAACTAATACTAAACATACTGCCAATGTAGATCTTTAAGCCTTCATTCTTCCATCAGGACATTTTTTTTTTTTACTTCTTTCCTCTAATTAGGCCTGACCAAACAGGCCTTACAGTAACAGAATTATTAGTCACTCAACTCCAGGTTCTACAATAAGAGAAGCAATTCTTCAGTTGTAGATCTGAATTAATATAGGTAAATATAATGAACTGAATAAGTAGACAGCTGATGGAAATGAGTGGAGAAGGTTTGGAAGAGGCCTTTCTCCTGCAGTGAACTCATAAAAGCTGATGATGATGATGATGTTGATCATTAGTAAGTGGATTCAATGGTCCAAGCACGTATGACTTTCCTGAGCCTGTGCCAGTGGGACTGCTATCACCACCACACCTAATCCTGCACCTCAAAAGGAGTTTACAGTACAGCCCAACCACATTATTAAGGTTGGTAACACTGCAGTACAGTCCTGCATCACACCCTCAATGAATAACTTTGCTAGTCCTTCACTCTCACAACAAATTTTTATCAAACAGGCCTACTTCACTAATTACTCTAAGAAAAAGGAAGGATAACATATATTTACACATTCTACTGACTAATCTTATTTACACAATATAAATTATAGCAACATACTGTCTACAAAGACATTCCAAATATTCTACATACTACTAATACCACTAGAATAATTGCTTAATGGTCCAGGAAATTCTAATATGCAGTCTCCATAGACAAATGTTCTGAGAACAACAATCTATAAGCTGTAAAAATGTTGTTCCAGATTTTATTTCAAAGTAAGGCATACACATATAAAATGTTTGCTCTCCTTCATTCCCTCTATCCAGCATAACCAGTAGCCAGATGGTAATGTGTTAAGAGGCAATATGGAGAGTGGGGGGGATGAGAAAGTGCAGGAAGGCTGGCTGCATTGTATGGTGCCACAACATCACAGCTTTAATGACACCAACTACTCATTGCACTCATTGGCCAAATACAACAGCACGAAAATAAAACTTTAGAAAAATTCTGTGTTGCAAGCAATAAATAACAATACAAAAAGTAGTCTGAAATTCAAAGATCATGAAAAAGAAAAAGAACATCACCTACACATCAGTCTCTCCCACTCAACAAAATTAAACGTATTTATCATATGCGATGGGACTGCCAGCATGCAGGTAAAGAGGACATGGACAACAAGGCTACTGGCTAGTGGGTTACCTAAGGCTGGCTCTGACACCTTGTTGGCAAGAGCCTTGTTGGTGAGATTCTTGGGCAGAGTCATGGCAGGCCTGATGACTGTGGGGTATCCTATGTTTCCAGCAGCATGTAAGGACACCCAAAGGAAAGGGATCAACACAGAGGTTCAATTTATACATGATCACACTTAAGCAACAAAGGAACCAGTTATCATAACCTGCTGCTTGCACTTACCATTTTTACTTCAGCTCTCAAAAGAAAGGTGACATTCATGTGCATAGACACACAGGTCTCATTTTTCTGGAGGCTGTCCTCGTCCACTCACCAACTCTGCTACACACTGTTACAAACTTTTTGTTATCTCACTTTCTGCCATACATTCCAAGTAGTCAAACCACCTCTGGGTTCCCTTCAACTTCCTATCCCATTCCCTCACCTCTTCTTGTTATGTACACTGTCATTACTTGCATTTGTAATTGTTAGTATAACTTTACATAATATAGGCATTTTTTCTTCTTGCATGCTTACTTTCATGAACATGAATGAATTATTTGTGTTAGAAGGTGCAAGCTTCTTAAGGCCTATTCACACATATCACTGAACTATCAGTGCTGTGTCAATTTACTGTCTGTGAAATCCAGAAAGCATCACTGATGCCTATTCATAAATTCTGATCAATCTGAAGTCAGCAACCTTAAAGATGGTAAAGTTTTTGGACACAGAAATGGCAATGATTATTGTAACTGTAGACCATTATGAAAATAGTCACTAGCTTATACAGAAATTTCTACATGTACATATTGCATGTGCAATAAAGAAAACACATTTGTTAGTGGATGACATGTTTTTAAAGGGAAATTTAAAAAATTAATTTGCACTTAATGCAGCAGCATTATTGAATGAGAGGTTAGGAAGTCTGCACCCAATGCAGAATGGCTGCAGGTGTAAAGCCAGCGGAGTCTGAGATTATCTATGTTGAGCAGCATGACACTGAACACAAACTGCTACTATATTAATAACACTCATAAGAGAGGGTGGCATAAATGTGATGGCACTGCCAAATGAAGGGTTGGGCATTAAATGTAAAACTGCCATTACAAGGGCTACACCTGCAGTTTTCACTGTCTTGTTAGTTAAGTGTGGGTCATTGACATGTAACAGTGAACAGCCAGTATAAATCACTGTCCAAGGGCCAAATAAGACCATGTTGTTGTCTAATCTGATCTCTGGATATTAACTAAAAATGCCTGCTGTCATATCTGTGATGTACTAATACAGAATGATTGGAGAAAACAATAAGATTGGCACTTCCACAAATTCCAAATTCTGTCACTATAGTTTTTTTTTATTTGCAGTTTTGTACACCCAGCAAAATCATTTCAAGCTTGCAGATTACACTGCAATGAAAAATGATTGCAAATTTCCTGTAAGGCTAAATCTGGCAGTGGTGTCAGGATGTGTGTGGCATTCTTCTTTCAATCCTCACACTCATCAAGTCATTCAGTTTGGAGTGGCCAACCACTGTGACTGAACAACCATCCAAGCCCCAGCCTACCAATGCTTTGATTCTTGTTTATTCTTTACGATTCTTATGATGCTCAGCTTAATAAGTGATGATGATGATGATGATGATGATACCTTGGGAGGTAAGAAGTGTGCAGCCCACTTAGCTGCCAAGAAAAATTGCCACTCAGGGAAATGGTTGACAGTCAGTTCACTGACAGCCAGGCCTTTACAGTGGTTGTTATGTACAGTTCAGAACACCACAATGAATTCTGTGTGAGTATAATCACACCGTTTGTAAACACTGTTAAGAAAATCAAAATTGCATTAAAATATTGTATTCAAATGCAATGTTTTCCACAAAGATTATGTAATTTTGTTAGTGTCAACAATATTCACCCAAATACAAGGCAAGCTGATAGATCATCCTGGACACCAGGCACCCAACAACTTACTGTTGTAGTAGCAAGGAAGGAGAGGAAGGTTTGCATACAATCCTGAAGGAGAGTAATGGTGTTATCTATGCAGACCATTTCAACCTTCTGTCTTGCAGTTGACTCTTATGAGGCAAGAATACCTTATCATGTTGTCTTTAATGTCTCAATATTTTATTTCTCTCACTACCAACTCACACATCTTTTTACACAACTATATCCTTCTTTCTCCTTAATAACACTCTACTGAGTCCTAACTCTTCACAAAACACTCCAAGACAATCCTTCACTGGGAATCATGATTTTCAAAAAGTCATACTCCACAAAGTCTGTGAGGAAAATAATCTGCCACCCTTGCTTCTACATCATACAGTCATTCCCAAACTGTGAATGGGCTATTGTAAATTTTTCATTCACTTAGCCAGAGCTAATATAACTCACTTATCTTTATTAGCTTATCATTCACCACATCAGATAGTTCTTGCATGAAGTAACCAAGCAAACAAAACAAGTCAGTTGCAAGAACATTCCAAATGGATAACTGTGCATTATTTTTTTTCAAGAAGACATGGGATTGATGCACCAAAGTTATTAAGGGTACCTATTTCTGAGAATTTTGAAAACTACTTCATCTGGATGCTGTAGCCTGATCAGCACATCTCAAGAGTAACAGTACCCTTCCACTCTCCTCACACACCTTGCACCACAGCTAGCACACTCCAGAAGTAACAATACCATGTCACTCTACCACACACACTGACAAGCACACCCTAAGAATAACAGTACCTTGCTGTGCTCTCTCCCTTGCACAAACCTCCTTATAACACCAACACCTGAGTAAGGGGACTCACGTGGCATGTTGATCTGGTGTGCTGCATACTGGGGAGGTTCCTGCATGTGTGGTGGTGGTGGAGGTGGACCATATGAGCCTCCTTGAGTCACTCCTGGAGCATGGCCCATTGGGTGAACCATACCCACTTGGGGTGGGGGTGCTACCATGCCCCCTCCTCCCACTCCTCCTCCTCCTCCTGCACCATTGTGAGCCATAGGAGCCACATGGGCTGCTGACTGGTGGGGAAGGGTGCTGTAGCCACTTGATCGTTCACCACGGCGTGGGTGACCAATGGGATAGTTTGGTGCGTAGTTGCTTGGTACCTGAAACAGTCTTGTTATAATGCTATGCAATGGAAAGGCTGCTAACATGGAAGGACAAGTGGAAGGATGCCAACATTGAAGGACAAGTGGAAGGCTGCCAACATGGAAGAACAAGTGGAAGACTGCCAACACAGAAATTATCTTTAAGTTGTGAGGCTGTTTAAAAACAATTGTGCTGATTGGGAAAATTTGGCATGTGTAATTACATACGAATTGGTTAGTGCGAGGACAAATAATTTCACTAAAAGAAAGTGTCTGTTACCCAGTATAGCCTTACATCTTGCACACCATCATATAGGAAAGAAGTCATATATCAAATAATCATAAAGTTATATATAACCATTGGGTATACCATGGTAAAAATATTTCTTCACTATTGATGCTGATTTTAACTCATCCACTTGGACAATTAAGAATCCTCTGCATTAATTTCTGTAACATTTATGGCTTCAAATCTAATTTCTTAATTGGTAAATACCACTTCTTCTTAAAACACTACTTTTTTTTCAAGAGATCTATATATTCTAAATAATGAAAGGTTATTATCCAGATATCTGCCCAGTATCTTTTTCTAAAGCAAGAAAAGAAGGATTGGTCAGTGATATGTGCATCACATCACACACATTGAAAGGATTAAATCTGCCCAAGCCTGTACATACACCACACCAAAAGGATGTTCCTTGATGCTAACACTCACTCACCTGAGGCGGAGCAACAGCAGGCGGGGTGCGGTATTCCCTGGAACCACGGGAGAGGGAGGAGACTGAGCGGTTAGCCTGTGGTGGTGTGGGAGGCTTGGTGGTGGGGGCGGGGCCTGCTGAGGTGGGGGGCTGCTGGTGGGCAGGCGGGGGAGGCACACCTACACTGCTGGCAGACCGGCGAGAACGAGGTGTGGAAGCAGATGAGGAACGCAAGCCATGGCCAATGTCATCTAGGGCTGTCAGGAGCAGAAAGTGAAAATTCTATGATGATGATGGCACACGACAATCATAATCATCAATGGATTCTGTATCTACGAACTAGTAAGTGTCATTCATCTGATGGGTTGTTCACATAAGTATGGAAAAAGACAGGGTGAAAAAGTACAGCACAGCACTGGCATTTTTTATTCACTCACCAGTAAAGTCAATGGGTTTGCGGACATACTTAATGGGCTTTTCAGTATTGTTGGGGGCCACTATTTTGTACTGGCGAGCTGTTGTCTTGTTTGTGGTGAGGACACCTATTTCACGGCGAGCCACCTTCTCTTTGTGAACCATCACCATCTGTGGGAATGTGAGGGCTGAGATACACTCCATGTGACTGTCAACTGCTCCATCATGTGAACCTTAGGGAGATGTTTTTGCACACACACATGCACTCTTACTGTTACCAGGGTACCAAATTCAAATATTTCTAATGTTCATGATACATTTTTGATAAAAAAATAAATAAATAAATAAATAATAAATAATATTAATAGTCTATTAATTAATTATAAGCAGCTAATGGCTTTCTCCTTAATGAATATCTGTTGGTCAGGGGGCCAGAGCTTGACTGGCAGTTTGCTATGTACTTTATTTTGTATTGTTTTTGTACACATGTATATATCACAGCAATAAAATATTACTTACACACACAAATGACAAGTAAATGAAGCAAAGCCTGGAATCATTGATACAAAATATTCATAACTTATTACCAGCAAAGCACATAAAAGATATTTTGAGATACATGAAGCCAACAAAGACTTAATAATAAAATGTAACAGAATTATAACAGTGACAAAATAGACACTGCTCATCTAACAAAAAACTATAAACAAGAGGAAAATTAATGACAATTAACATACTACAAGAAAAGATTGAAGAAACTCTAAACAATGCATTTAATTACCTACTTTTACTTTTAATATTCACTTCAGTCTAGCAATCCATGGTGCTTTCATAGATACAGGGAGCTGTGTAATTAATGGATCAGAGGTTTAGTAACTAATTTTTATAATGTGATATCAGATAGTGTAGCAAAATGACTAATTAGGAGTTGAAGTAGCCAGGAGAGGGAGGTGAAGCTGTACTCTCATAGTGTGAGCACAGTCAACACAGTGGCTGATGTATCAATTCCAGAATGGGGAATAATAATCGTCTAGCTCACCTGTGATATGTAGTTGACCTGGCTCTCCATCTCAGCCAGCTGGTTGGCCTGCTGCTCTACCATCTGCAGGAAGTTGTAGGCGAGGGTGTTGATCTGATATGCAACGCTGGCCAGGCTTTGTGTAGTGTAGTTCTTTGTTTCCTCCAGTGCTCCACCCTTGTTTTCAGCCTGTATGAGGGTAACATTGGGTTTAGCATCTGTGCAACAAGTGATTGCATACTAAAAGCTGCATAAAAATATAATAGTTCTAAGTCCACTATTCACAATCCTCAGCCATTCCTGACTCAGAGCTTTGTTGTGTATAAATTTTGTTACTGATGCCTCCAGCCCACTTTTAACTTTTCTACATGGGGAGGGTCAACTCACACAGCCTCTCTTAAACAGGGAAACACTCAAAAGTGTTTTGTCTCATGAATTCTTCTCTTCTAACAGATTGTCTTGAATCTCTATTCCTTTCAGAGTACAACATTTCTCCTGGGCCAGTTTCCCTGGCACACACACACACACACACACACACACACACACACACACACACACACACACACACACACACACACACACACACACACACACACACACACACACACACTGCTCTCAATCCTTCTCTACACTTCCCCTTCACCAGGTAGTAGTCAGATTTATTCGCATCCCCCCCTCTCGATGATACCATAATACAGTATATTATCTCCCTCAAAGGGATGGTTAATGAAGAAAGACATTCTTACCCTGGCAAAGTTTTCAATGCAGTAAGCGGCCACCTTCTCCAAGTTGGCATGAGAATCTGAGAGGGACTGTCGCCCCTCAGGAATCTCCTGTTCCACCAGATTGACAAACTCGGCCGACAGTGCCATGGTGGTGGAGTCTCACCTTTCCTCTGAAAAGAAAGTATAGTTGTAAATCTTGAGCTATTCACTGGACACAGCCTGTGACTTATTAAAAGCAAGTCATAATGATTTCCCTCAGATTCATACAAAGGAGCACCATGGTAAAATATCACATGCAATTCACACCCATAACACTTTACTATGTTTCATCATGTAGGTTAGTGGCATTACTGTTTTACTGTTACAATTTCCTTAATAGACATTTGCCAAGCATGTGTGGCCACACCCAAGAAAATAGCAGCAAACAGGAATTCAGTTCCTGTATGCTGAAGAAGTGAATATGGAACATTAGATAAGTAAAAAATTAATGAACAAATAAATAAATAAAACATACAGATGCCAAATTATACATTATTTCTCTTAGATAATATATCTACAAGTACACTCACACACACATCTTGCTGCATTTTGTAACTGAACCACTGAGACTAACAGATATTATTCAACCCCACTCAGGGAGAGAATCCATGGGGGACCTGCTTCCTTTAAATTTAAGTGTTTGGTTAAATTTAATGTCAAAATGTCTCTCACTATTGTGCAACCAAAATACTGACATGTGGCAGTTAACATGGATCTGGTGGTCCATGGTGGTCAGAAATCCTGAGTTAGTGTAAGGTGGCATAAATTTGTGTTTCCCCCCACTAAAACACAATCTTCCCACTAGGTGGCCAAGCTTGTGGCCTGGGAAAAAGATGAAGAAAATGGAAATACTTTTATGAAACTACAGATTTATTGCCTAACTTGTAGGTAGCTTATATTCATTGCAGAAATGCTTCTTGAGTCTCCCATGTTTGGGACAATATTTATTTATTCATTCATTATTATTCTTTTAATTGAAAGTTAAATGCATACATTTTTTTTAACTTTCATAACATTCCCAAGAAAGGGAGGCACAGTTATAGATGCTAATACTTTTCCATAATATTGTATATCTAGTCCTTCTTACACTGCTTTAGTTTCCCTCCACCCATTCTGCCAAGTTTCAAGGTGTCAACTCTAGCCAAGCAGTAGCTATTGCCCTGCTCTCTTCAAAGAGGATTACAATGTCACAGTTTGTAGATGCTAGAGGCAATCTGATTGGAAGCACTGGTGTCTTGCTTGCCATGCCCTCTGTTTGAATTGGGCATCCACTTCAGATGCATCATACTTGTGTATCTGCTGTGATGACCCTACGAAGGGCTAGTTGTCCTGCAGGTTTAAGAAGTGAACCCCATATCATTAAAATTTGCAGTTTCAACCAATACTTCTCCTTGACCCCCCCCCGCCTAACCTACTGGATCCCCATAAGGTAAACTAACCTAACATTTTATAACCCTCTAACAGCCCCCATGGACCCTCCCCATAAGGTAGGGATATTATTAATTTCTGAGAAGGTAAAATGGGTCTAGAAATACTCTAAACAGTGAGATATAGACCCTGCAAAAGGCTATAGTTATGTACGGTATATTGATTGAAACAGCAATAAAACCGACGAAACTGCTCGCAAAAATATTTTCATCCATTTAATCTTGTATTAATCCTATTTCCTGCTATGTTACCCCACAGTTTCCTTCTTCATCATAACCCTGCCCAGTACTGGAGCAGTGTTTTAGCATTGTCAAACCTGGTAAAAGCCAATTTGCGACAAATGCCTTAAAATTAAGTCATATGGAACACTAATTGAAAATAAGTATTGAGCCATGTTTGGTCCTTCATGGGTGTGGTGTGAGTTTGGCACTGTGGGCTGAGGCACCCTGTCATCCCAACCTAGCCTGTCACCGCCGCCTGTCTCAACCATCACTCTCCTCACCCATTTTCCCCAACTCTCTGCCCGGGTTAGCAACATGGGCGGCACTTCTGTTCGACCACTTACTTGTAAACGTACTGTGTGTGATGGAAGATGTGAAATCCCTCAAATGTCAACAAGTGTGGCCCTGCTAGCCAGGGTATTGGGGGGGAGGAAGGGCGGAGTCGCGTACTATTTGCTTCTCGTGTTATTTATCCTATGGTCGCTACTGCGCATGCGCATAGGAAGGCGGGCTTCAGGTGGAGAACAAAAATCGCACGCTCTTCATTACCTACAAAACTTTCACGAATAGTACGTGACACCGGCATTCTCCGGACTGAGGAGGAGTGTCAGAAGCGATGGCAGAATATACAGTATGGGGCTCTAGAAAAGGCGGCAAGACAGAAAAGCCATGGCTGGCACAGATAAAGGCTTATTCACACATTGCAGAGGCGCACCAGTGCCTTCCTTGGCTCAGTCCATCATCACTGAAAAAAAAAAAAAAAAAAAATCGGTCCTTTGAATTCGAGTGACACTGACACGCCCGGCGCAGTATCATGTTATGACTGTCAGTTCCGTCTCTATGCCGTGAATATCGTCGCCACCGATATATATATATATATATATATATATATATATATATATATATATATATATATATATATATATATATATATATATATATATATATATATATATATATATATGTATGTATTTTTTTTTTTTTTCACGGACGCCGGACGAGTGCAGTTTGTCCACAAGACTGCATGGTAAACTACTTATTAAATTGGTTCAGAATCATCCTGTTCTATATGATGTGTCAAAGTATATGGAATGCAGTTTCAATGTATTTGGAAAAACTGTTTCATCATCAGAGCAGCAAACTCTCCTTCACTTTCTCTTTTCCTCCACGTTTCATGTACCCACTTTCTTTTCTTCTGTTAATAGACGTCACTGAAGCGTCACGCAGCTTTCACTAGCACTAAACTGACACAGGACTGATACGTCACTAATAATAATAATAATAATAATAATAATAATAATAATAATAATAATAATAATAATGATAATGATGATGATAATAATAATAATAATAATAATAATAATAATAATAATAATGATAATAATAATAATAATAGTTTTATTTCATCATTAATCAGATATGTTTCACACTATGGAACGGAGAAGAAAACTATACTACTGTATTACGGACCTTATTATAGGTCATAAAGCAGCCTCAACCACTCTCAGTGAATGGGCCCCCCAAATGCACTCTGCACACAGCTGTTTCTGACGGAGGTGATGACTGCCCAACCCATCATACTGAACACGCTGTGTGTGCGTGCGTATGCTGCCAAGACATCTCAAGTCATGACTGGAGAATGTCAAGTATGAACTGGTCCATCTTGGTAGCCTGAGTAGCCTCTTGCGTATGTCTTGCTTGTCAATTGTAGCTACTCGGTAGCAAGACCACAACGATTTGCAGTAAATTTACACGGAATAGCAGAGGCTCCTGAATAACTCCAACTCCGCCTCCTGGGTACAGAAAGAGAATCTTCTGACCAGTGTGTTGCCCACCACCATGAGCTGTCTCGTCTGCTTCCTGGTGTACTCACCATCAGCAACTACTGGCGCGTTTTCGTCGTCCCTGTACACCCCCACAGTGCAGATATGTTTGGGTGTACCGTCTTGATGTGGTGTACCCGATTTAGATGTTTTCACTGGAATTTTGTATGGATGACTCGTCGAATAATTTTACTTTCTAATGGTACTGAAAACATAAGAAATAAGAGAAACTGCAAGCCGTTAGCCCTGCATGTGTAAAACCTACCTGCCTGTTTCCACCTATCATCCGTAAATTTGTCTTACCTTCTGTAAAAGCTCCCTGAATATCATATTGCAGAGAACGATTTTGAAAATTACACAACTGGTTTTATTGACACTGACTATTAGTGTACTCACCTTTAGCCATCGATTTGTCTGTTGGAGTTTTGAATTTAAGTTTGTATGCAAAGATTTCATACTCTTATCTGATAGCAGTATAATGGTGCCATATATGAAAGTAAAGGTTGGGGCTTACACGTGACATGTAATCAATATGTATTATGAAGAGGTGTGTGTGTGTGTGTGTGTGTGTGTTATCTATCTGTTTGTCTGTCTATCTCCAAGCTCCATAGTTCAGATCAATCTTAAAAACTAAAAACTCTCTTCTTTTTTTTTTTCATAGATAAGCTTCAGTTACCCACGGACCGCCCACTTCCAGTCTATGCGTCAGTCTCGAGGTGAGTGATATAACCAGCTTACTTATTCATTGTCTGCTTGTCATTTTCTAAAACCTGGAGGAAAAAAAATGGAATAAAAAGAGATGAGGGATAATTGCGTGAGAAAATTTTTGAAATGAAAAGGATTAAAGAGAAAAGTGGGAGGAGAGGAATCCAATAAGTGGAAAAGATTGTCTCATCATAAATTCACATATGTAAGAGAGAGAGAGAGAGAGAGAGAGAGAGAGAGAGAGAGATGGGGGGGGGCAAAGAGAAAGGAAAAAATAATCAGGACAAACACTCTTATGTAATGTATTATTATTTTTACTTTTGTGTGTGTGTGTGTGTGTGTGTGTGTGTGTGTGTGTGTGTGTGTGTGTGTGTGTGTGGAGATAGGTGGATTGTGCGTGCGTGTGTACGTGCAGGTGGCTATTCTTCCAAAGTGTGTACCTTGTATTTCTTTTTCTGTTATATGTATCGTTCCTACTATATATATGAGAGAGAGAGAGAAAGAGAGAGAGAGAGAGAGAGAGAGAGAGAGAGACTCCACCACGACACCTCAACCTCCTCATCCCTCCATTCATCACAGGTGCCGCGTCCCTGTTGTCTTGCACCACCCCGCGCCTCACCTCACCTGCAATGTCACCCAGTGGTATTCCTGTGGCATCCTTTAATTTCTTTGTTGGTTTATGTTCTCTCTCTCTCTCTCTCTCTCTCTCTCTCTCTCTCTCTCTCTCTCTCTCTCTCTCTCTCTCTCTCTCTCTCTCTCTCTCTCTCATTAATATCATCCTGTTTGTTCGTGATATGTATAGCGTTTTATTTATTTATTTTTTTCCAGATAAGGTGAAGGAACATACGACTGAAGGAGAGAGAGAGAGAGAGAGAGAGAGAGAGAGAGAGAGAGAGAGAGAGAGAGAGAGAGAGAGAGAGAGAGAGATGGTGATGCCGGGACAGGCGGTTGTCCTGGTTCCCGTCAATTCTAGCACATTATCAGTAGTGTTATGCGGTCACTGTATCTAGAAATCGCATATAATACCGTTCAAGTTTTATGTCTTTCTAACTCGCCTCAAACACGCACTGCAGTCAAGTTGAAGTCATTACCTTTAAAGAGATCACTGGCATTGTGGGAGACGCTCAGTTCACGCAAGGTTCCCTCCCGTCACCTCACTGATGAACCGATTTTCTCACTCGCGTCAACCAAACTCATTCTTCACGTATTGACGATGATTCATTATTCGACTTTCCAACCAAAATTTGTTCCGGCCCGTGGAGGACAAAGGAGGAGTACTGGAGCAGAGGGTGGCTGTCTGAGGACCGGGCAGCAAATCCCGCTCTTCCTTTACCCCCTCATTCAACCCCTCACATCCAACAAGAACCCATCGCAAACAAGAGAACACTACGCACTATCCACCAGATACTGCCATCAGAGGAACCCTGAAGGGGGATAAGGGCTCCTCCTTCCGTGACAGTGTCTGGTTAATTGTGTGTAGTGGTTCATCAAAATTCCATGCTCAGGACCTGACTGTAAAGGAGAAAACACCTGCCCTCCACCATGCCCCAGACACTGCCATGCGAGTACCTCTTTTCGGGTAAAGAGTGCGCCTTCCATGGCAGTGTCTGGCGGGTTGTCAAAATGTTCTTCCTGGTGACCTCTTGTTCAGTGTGAAGGGCTGGAGGCTTGCACTGCCACAGTCCCCACACACTCCTGCAGGCCTAGGATGGCTAAGGGGAGAAAGGATTCATCCTTGACAAGGAAAACTTATCTTCGTTATCGTGAAACTCGCTTCTTTATCGTTAAACTCGCTTCGCTATGGTGATTCCCGCTTCATTATCGTGAAACTCGCTTCGTTATGGTGATTACCCCTTCGTTATCGTGAAACTCGCTTCGTTATCGTTAAACTCGCTTCGCTATGGTGATTCCCGCTTCATTATCGTGAAACTCGCTTCGTTATGGTGATTACCCCTTCGTTATCGTGAAACTCGCTTCGTTATCGTGAAACTCGCTTCGTTATGGTGATTACCGCTTCGTTATCGTGAAACTCGTTTCGCTATGGTGTGTGTGTGTGTGTGTGTGTGTGTGTGTGTGTGTGTGTCCAAAAATATCACAAATAAATGAATTAATAATCAAATAAATAAAGCAAAGTTCTATACTAGCCCAAGCTTTCCCGCGGTCCATCCCTGACATACACAATTTACAACTTACAGTGATTAAAACAAAATTAAAATAGTGCATGTTAAAAGTCCACCACAACCAAGAAACGTATTATGCATATAGAATCTTCGACAATAACCAATAAAAAAAATAAAAAAAAGTCGCGTCAGAGGAGCCGTTGTAAAGACAGCCTCCCAAACGTCTGTCCATCTGTGTGAGTGAAGGAAAACATAAACAAAGTTGAGGCCGCAACCAGGCAGTACACCACACTGCCAGCTTTTCATTGTATTCACTACGCACACCAAGCCCAGACACACGTCAGGCAGCTCAACACAACACTAGGTGGGCGCCAGTACCGGCAGGGCAGAGGAGGTGGCCAGGCAGGACACGAGTATTATCTTGCCTGCAGGCGCCGGTAAGAAGCACGCCACCAGATAAGCCAGTCTGTTCACGTTGCCTTAAAGGAGTCCACGAAGGTATTAGTGACACAATAACATTTTGTCCTTTACTGGAGGCGCTGTTAAGAATACACCATCTGATACACCAGCCTTTTCTTGTTGCTTGTTGCTTGAATCTGCTCATGGCACAATTTCATTGATATATTTAGTGAAGCCTCACATATCTGTTATCTAGACTACTGAAGCATGCACCATATTATTATGGAAATTTTTATAACCACTCTGAGTGTGTGAATGAAAAGTTTCCCTCCATTCCTCTATTATTCAGTGGTACACAGTATAAGATTTGTGAACAGTATCAGAATTCATAAAATTAAGT
>NC_087192.1:2827500-2837500 GCF_035594125.1 Scylla paramamosain
TATATGTATGGAGATGCCTTGCCTTGATTACTCTGTCCTTTAAAGGAAGTGTCAGCTTTGCACAGATAGATGTAAAGAAAGAGACTACTCAAGAGCTACAAAAAAAAAATTTCAGAACAGAATTTTGATCATCAGTGCCAAAAAAATCAAATTTTACAAGAGAGGGGAACTGAACCTTTTCCACGGACATCTGTAATTCCTCAGTTCAGTAATTCCTCACTCTATTGGAATCTTGATTTTATAAGTGAATTACTATGCATAGTGTGGGTAGAAAGATGTAGGAGATGTAAGATAACTGTAAAAATTCAGTGTTACAGTATCATTTACAAAGTTATGAGAGGATGGAATATGTTTATAGAGATGAAGTTTAAGGAACAGTATTCTATCACAGTGTTGACATACTGATTATGAAAAAGGCTGTCAGAGTGTGTGCTGTGAAAATTGGCCATATGAAGGAAGCATGTGGATTGACAAGGTGGAGGTGAGCGCAGTGAAAGCACAAATATGTGGATTGATAAAAATGGTGAAAGAAAATTCATTGAGGTGGTTTGGTCTTATTGAGGGGATAGAGAGTTTAGTGTCTATCTATATGATATCTATCTACTGTATATAAGATTCCATTCCATTTGCAAAAACTCTCCCAAGGGGATAGGTATGATTGGCTTTATAAAAATAGGGTAGGCGACTGCAGTTGAGGTTCTCAGTAGAATAGGAAAGCTGCTTGGAAGATGGAAGAATAATTCAAAGGAGTACATTTGTGAGAGGTGCTAGCATGAAGTGTAGGCTTGAGCAAGGAGAGATGGAGTGCCAAGATTGGTAAAGGGGGAGGCTGATTTGTTGTGGCCATTGAGGAGTGGTTGTGGAGGGAGAGCAGTGCAAAGAAGGTGTGTGGTGTGTGGTGACTGTCAACATTTTCATGGAAGGAATGAGACAAGGAGAATTGAATGAGGAGCTATGGATAGAGGGGAAAAATATACAGTCAAGTCCAGCCTAGTGAGATAAGGGCCTGTGGACAAGGGCAAAGTGTGGTATGTGAAGTCAGCCACGTGTACACGGACAATCCAGTCTAATGTATCTGGACATGTTCATCGGATGTCCTTCGAGGGAAAGGAGAGTGTGACTTTCCCTTTGTTCTTGGCCATACACTCTCTCTTGCTTTCATCTCACCTCTTCCTCTCCTGCCTCTGTTAGGTACTCAATACTTTCCTCCTTTGCTTCTCTTCAGTAGTATCCATTCTATTTTTATAATATCCTCATTATTTCCTTCATCCATTTCTCTCTCTCTCTCTCTCTCTCTCTCTCTCTCTCTCTCTCTCTCTCTCTCTCTCTCTCTCTCTCTCTCTCTCTCTCTCTCTCTCTCTCTCTCTCTCTCTCTCTCTCTCTCTCTCTTTTCTACTTCCTTCTTCTTTCCTTATTTCTTCTTCATTTTGTGTTTCTTGCTTATGTACTCTACTGTTCCATGGAAGGTCACAATATAGTTGACAGAAACCTTCTCATTGCAGGCTGGATGTTGATGAAGAGACCAAGATGGTGAAGGTGCTTTCTCCTCAGCCCAAACCACTGCCCAAAAAATTGTACATATTAACTGATATTCAATTTATGGATTCTTCATAGAGAAATTGTAAAAGTATACATCCAAATAATGTAACTTTCGTAAGTGATGTTCTAGATTATTTTATAATTTTCTCATAAGAATGTTAGTTTTTATAATAAATTTATAATGATAACTCACTTGATTAAAAAAAAAAAAAAACTATTATTTATGTTTATAAAACATTTGCAAAAGAACATCAACCAGGGTTTAAGCTGAGTGGAAGCATCAGAAATTGATTCAAAAGGAGGGAGGAAGCCATGTAGTGACTGGGAGTGCAAAGGCCCCAAAAAATTTTCTTAGAGTCTGACAGTCATCACGGTCCCGACATGTAAGTAAATACATGTAAGTCTTTGTTTGCTGATGAAGGGCTAAATTAGCTAGCTGGTTAGGGACCTCTCTTGGCTTCTATATAGGCAGCCTTCAGATCAATTTATCTGTTTCTATGGATTGCCCTAAGAGGACACTAATGAATCAGGGGAGGGAAGAACCAATATGTATGTACATACTCTGAAATTAAGGGAAATGTCAATTGAAAACGTGTAACTTCATTACATATCCATCAATTGAACTGGGGTTGGGACCATTCCATAAGGTTTTACTGAAGCCAGTTTGGTTTAAAGAAGAAAAGATTAGGGTCAGGAACAGAAGGATGGAGGTCACAAGAAAGTGAACAGCATCATATTAACCTCATTTTGGTATTTATGTGTTAAACTGTATACTCAATTCGTTCTTAAAACTTTTTTTTTTTTTTTTTTTTTTTTTTTACTTTTGCCCTGTTTGAGGCCAAATATAAAGGTATAAGGAATATTTTCTAAGAATTAATCATGAAGATATTACTCATATTTGCTGAATGACTCCACGAAGAATTAAGATAGAAGAAAAGAAGCGTGCCTGAAATAATGCTTCGATGCATGAGTGGAGTAACGGGAAAAAACGCGATACAAAACGAATATATCAAGGATCAGTCAACGTCTTTGAAGTGACAAAGTTCATAAGGCAAGTTTAAGGCGCTCACCCAAAAAATAAAAACAAGGCACAACATGTAACAAAAGAGGCCATGATGTAATGTTTGGATGAAAACTACGTTTTCCTTTATGAAGTACTGACAAATTAAACTGTTGTAGGGAGGTGGACATGACCGGAAGTCGATCTGACAGGCAGGAAGGACAAGACAATTAGATAATTAGTCCACAATCACGGCCACTACTGCTTTGCCTCGGCTTTCCGCGTTCTGCCGATAACATGTAATCTTCTAGTCATAAGGAATTATGGGAATGAAAGGGACAGAGACTTGCTGAAGGCGAGGAATAAGAGATGGAAGGACTACATCTTACAGGATATGAGAGAGAAGGGAATACATGAAAAACTAATGCAAAATGTGATCAGATGGAGAAGACTTTGAAAACAGCGACTTTGAGTAGGAATGAAGTAAGGAATAATAATGAAAAAATAAATAAATAAAAAAAAAACTCCGTTCTGAAGGCGTGTCAGTATTCATCTGCTGATGATGATGATGGTGCAGCTGGTCGGCAAAACAACTTCTTCCTGTCAGCCACATCGCTGGCACGCTTATCGCTAACATGAGACTCTTGGCGTACGTGGCGGTTGTCCTATTAACCGTGGCTGTGAGGGGCAAGAAGAACATAGAGGAGGAGGAGTATGGCGTGAGATATGCCTCTGAGTGTGAAGGTGAGAAGCTTTATTGAGAGCATAAAGGAAGGTGTAGGAAGCCAACATGCCTTATGTAGTGAATGCTTGACCAATGAAAGGTAGAGGCAAGAGAGTTGACTGCATGAACGGCTGCCTCTTCTCAGGAGTTTTATGGAAATAACCTTAGCCTATTAATTTCCAGACACTGACAGCTAGCTTATTTATTGTCTTCGGTAAAATTATTGTTTAAAGTGATCTACACAATGAGGAAATCAACAGCGAAATTAATGAACTGAATGGATCTAAACCTAACGTAATGAATCCTTCAGGAGAAAAGGCTAATGTCATTTCAATATTATTCACAACTTCCCTGGTGAACGAGGGGTGGGTGAGGTGAAGGGCCACACAGGTGAGGAACGGGGCTTTAACTCCCACCCTGATCCAAATGGCCGCACCACACTCCCCTTCACCTGCACACCAATACTTCCTCACCTCCCCTCAAGTGCTGCGTGACACCTACATAGATCACAACTTCAGAAGGTGTAGATAATTTATGTAGTTCTCTACACCTGTGTCACTTTGCATGTGTGAGTGTTGATTTGCTTTCATGCACTTCCTCTTTTCTATCTCCTTGTTCTTGTTTTTATTCTTTTGTTCTTGTTGTTTTTCTTGTTGTTCTTGTTCTTCTTGATCTTTTTCTCCTCCTCCTCCTCCTAGGTTAGGTTAGGTTCTTCTTCTTCTTTTTCTTCTTCTTCTTCTTCTTCTTCTTCTTCTTCTTCTTCTTCTTCTTCTTCTTCTTCTTCTTCTGCTTTTCTTTTTTCTTTTTTTTTCTTCTTCTTTACTTCTTTGCTTACTATCTTTTCTTTCATTATGCTACAAATAAGTGATAGAAGTTTTCTGTACCATGGCCACACCTCTCAGTCAGTAGGAATAAAGACAGACCCCTCCTCCAGTAATGACCACAATCCTTCCTGCCTCAACAGTGTGCAAGCTGGTGACCAAGGAGGTTGCCGAGCAGCTGAATGCCAAGGACTCCTCAGAGGTGATTGAGACAGGCTACAACATGGACTCTAAGAAGAAGAAGACCAAGTATAACAAATCGTAAGCAATGTATATTTTCTCAGTGTTTTTTTTTTTTTTTATGTGTGTGTGTGTGTGTGTGTGTGTGTGTGTGTGTGTGTGTGATATTTATGGAAGTGTTGCCATTATCTTTTTTTTTATATTTTCTCCCATGTGGGGTGTAAGGCTTCTGTTTAAACATCAAGTTGTAAGATAGCCAGACACAAGTTGTATTTACCTCCCTAGGCAAAGAGGTGCCCCAGAAATCTCTGACATAAAAATAAAAAAATTGTGCCTAATTTTACCTACATGGGTCTGAACATCACTCTTATCTGACTGGTCTGGGCTCAAAGTAGCTAATATTTCAAAGTTTTACTGTATGCATTTATATTTACAAGACTATTTATCTAAATATCTGTACTTTTTATTTGTTCACTTATCTCTCTGTAACTATATCTATTTATCTGTGCTTCATTCCCTCTCACAGAAATTCAGTCTTGTCCATTGACTGTATCCTTTCTGTACCATCTGTCTGAGATTTCTCCTTTTTATTGACCCAGCTAACTGTTATACATCTGTAACTTTGTAAGGAAATCTAGAGACTAGTATGGCAGAAGGTATAATAATGTGTATGTGGTCTTGTATGCATTCCTGTTGAGTCAGCAAGGATTGTCTGATGTGAGAAGAGAAATATGACCTGTGCAATGTATCTTGGGTGATCCTTTTTTTTTACTTTTCTTTAGGGACTAACACCTGTGGGGCTTTTTATTTTGTTCTTTTTTGTTGCCTTAGTTCAGTGTCTCTTTTACAAAAAATAAATGTTACAGAAGTTTACTCTCTCCAGGGAGCTGCGGTTGGTGGAGACGCTGGAGGAGGTGTGCCGTGGGATGCTGGATTACCGGATCCACAAGGAGCGGCAGGATTCCACTCGTTGGGCCAAGAAGATGAGCCAGACCTTCCAGACCCTCCACAACCTGGTGTGAGTGGGACATGTGAAGCTAGTGGTGCCATAGTGTGGTTTAGTAATTCAAGTTCAGATTACTGCATTCCTTTATATACTGCATACCAGGCTGATGTCTTCACCTTGGGGTTGTAAAGGCAAAATGAATTTCTCATGAATTGAGTCACATCCCTGAGTTTTGGTTAATGGAACTGAGAAAACGTACTGCCCCACTGAAGTCTATTTCTCAACCTTTATAAGTGTTTAGTTTCTTTATTGTTCTCTACTTTGAGTGTGTGAGGAACTTTTCTATAATTGTATAGTGAAAGGGAGTATTTTTGCAGGGTCAGGAAGAACTGCTAGAATTTTTACTTTCTAGCCCTTGTGAATATAATAATGATGTAGTATTCTAAGTCAGTGTTGGCTCTGAGTGGACTATAAGTGGGGAAATAGTGGTGCTTTTGTTAGGTGTGAGTGAGTCATTTGTGGGTGGGTTAGGTTGACTCAAGCAGAAACTGGCTGTTGGATATGAGTGAAGTGGATTTTGTCAGTGGATGGAGCAGTTATTGTCATGGACATTCAACGTCTGTCCTGCACCTCTCTTGTTGATAATGATAATTTTCTGTGACTCCACAGGAACAAGGGAGTGAAGGTTGAACTTGGTATACCTATGGAGCTTTGGGATGAACCTTCAGCTGAGGTGGCTCATCTCAAGACTCAGGTAAGGTGACACCAACCTGCTAATGTTATTGTTGTTGTGATTGAGGCAGGTAACTGGGTGTGGGTGATGGGTCCAGTCAGGATTTCCATATGTTCATTGACTATTATAAATATTTATCATATTGTCTTGGGTTACATTGTGCATAGACACTGCCACATCTGTGATACTGTTGATCATAAGACAGACATCCCTTGAACTATACAGAAATTTAGATTAATCATTGTAGATGGTTGTGGAGCACCGTAGATTTCATTGCAGTTATTTGTCATGCTTCCCTAATGCTGGATCTGTAGTGCTAGTGATGAAAGTGTGTGGTGGTGCAGGTGAAGTCATGTTACAGGTGTGCAGCAACACTTGAGATGTGAGGATGTGAGAAGACCAGTCTTGAGGAGCAGGGCAAGGCTGTGTGCTGTTCCTCTTGGTTATTCATTATTTGTATAAATTAAATGATTGAAGTGAGAGGAATGGTAACGGAAGCTGAATGTTCACTGATCTTAAATGACAATGAATAGTTGTTAACATTTTTTGTGCATTAATAATGCCATGTTGGTGGATAGTGAAAAATGTTAAAATTTGATGGTGTGTATTATGAGAGAAGAAAACTGAAAGTGAATAGCATTACTGATAAGTGCAGGAGATTAGTGGAGGGAATAAAAATCTGTGATGGATTTCAGTAACAGTAGAAAAATGGATTTGCTTGTCAAAATGTTAGGAAAACTGACCAGGACAGTGTTTGGTGAGGCAGTGAGAGCAAGTGTTGGGAAGTGCAGATTTACTTCCTAACATTGGGTGGTAGGGAGAGAGAGTGGAGGATAGCAGTGAAGTGCATGAGATGTGGGTGTGGAAGAGTGCACCTTGTGTAGGGAAATTAAAACTGCATCAACCATTCAGTGTCTGGTTTATATGAAGTGTTATCAGAATCATGCCTCTATCTTGACCCAGCTGACAACATTGCTCCTGTGTGTGAAGTTGTGAAGGGTTTTCCATCATATATAGATGTTTTTGTGGTGGATATTGAAAGTTTTGGATGTGATGAGTGTGGTGGGTGGTTTCACATGACAGTGATTTGCTTAGGTCTTGATCTAAATCCATATTACAAGCTTAATGGTCATAAAGAAGTGGCAGCCTGTTCTTTACCCTTAGAGATGAGGCATCTTCAGTAACATTTCATAACTTTCCCTTGCTTAGAAGGTTGTATACAACTGTCTGATATACAGTGAATCTGCTGCCTCACGTTGCATGACTTGTAGAACACACACTAACAAGACAGGTCTCCATTGTATTGCACTGGATTGGATTTTGTACTTCCCACAGAGGCTGCACATGGTGATACATCATACTGCACTGTCAGTACAGACTTGTTCTTCTCTGTTTTCAGTGTGAGGGATTTGTGGAGGACAATGAGGAGGCCATCAGCAAGTGGTACTTTGGGGAGCAGCAAGCGAGTCTTCAGGAGGATGTGTGCAAGAAGGTCGTGGCCAAGCATCAGTGTCTCTCAGAGCCCTATGGGGAGGAGGTGGAGTCACCCCCCACTCCAACTGATGCCAAGGGAGATTTGTCTAGAACAGCCACTGATAGGGAAGACCTCTGACACCAATATATCTGAGAGAGAGAGAGAGAGAGAGAGAGAGATTCTTCCATACTTACATCATTTTTTAATTTGAGTTGGTGATTCTTGAATTATGATTTAATTGTTATGTGAAAATTGTGGGTGAGCAGTTCATTCATTTTTCATGTTTGACAGTCCACAGTGAGTCATGATGAGGCAGCCTTTATTGCATTGCTGGGGTGAGTACAGTGGTGAGTGGTGGCAGGGCATAAGATGTGATAGGGTATGAATGAACAGGGTATCTTGGGAGGTATTTTTGTCATGGCAGTCCAAATCCTATTTTTGTGATGAAATGCAAGGCCACTCACTCCCAGCTATGTGAGGGAGGAACACCTCACTGATACACAGTGTGGGTGGAACTGACAGCTGGCAGGGCAGATAGGGACCTTATGACCACAGACCTGTATGCTTATAGTAATTTAACTTGCATGTCTTAGAAAAACTAGTTATTTTAATTTTTTTTAAGGTAGAATTCTTCACATTTTAGGGAAAAAACTCATAAGGTTACAGCATTTTTTAAAGTAAAACTATGTTTTAGAGAAAAATCTGGTTAGGTTATAACAGTTTTTAAGGTAACAATCTGGTTGGTAATGTCTCTCCAGTTTGTGTCTGCTTTGCCAGTTGCCAGTGGCCCCTCGCTGTGGAGGACAGGGTGGCTGTGTGTAGAAAGTATGCTCTGTGTCACCCTTGTGGGAGAGGCTTGGTTCAAGAGTGACATCTATCTGTATAGAAGTTATGAGTATTGTGTAGAGGAGGGAGAGGAGAGCTGTAATAGAGAAAGATTAGGAGTGGAGTATGTGAATGAAGACAGTATGTAAGTAGTAAGAAAAAGGTAGCTGGAATATGAAGAGTAATCTTGGAAAATGTAATGAATGAGAAGAGAGTAAGGCAGGCAACATTTTTCAGGAAGGGTATGAAAGCAGGTGTTGAGTGAGTGTTTGTGTAGGGTGGTACATACTGTGCTTGTACATGGTGATAGAGGAGACAGAAAAAACAAAAGTCAGGCTCAAATATGGTAAAGCTGCAAATGTAAAGGAGATGATTAATGAAACATTGAAATATTGGAGATATGCTGTGTTAAAGATAGATTTCTGAAATGTAACCTTTCTTGGGGAAGAGAGAAGTCTCAAATGAGTGGAGAAAGGGGTTCAGAAAGGTGGAATGGCAGGATAAAGGAGCACCACATGTGTGAAGGGGGTGCTGTAGCCTGTGTCATGGATTGCAACAACAACACTTAGCCTCCTGTGCATTTGTGGGCATGGTGACACTGTGTGGGCAATGCTCTAGCCTGCTGACTGGCCACTTCTTGCCTTGTTTCAATGTTCAGCATGTTGATTTTAGTCTTCCTGGCAAAATGCTTAGTGCAGAAACCAAAACATTTCAGTCAGTCCATGAAACACACCATAACAAAATGAGGGAAGTTGCAAGAAGCCACGTGGCAGTCCCTGCATGAAACATACCTGGCTGTTTGCACCTGTCATCTTCCACGAATAGATCTAATCTTTTAAACTCCCTAATGACTCAGCACAAACAACTTGCTTATTGAGTCTATTCCATTCATCCACCACTCTGAGATAAGATAAACACAAGGAACGGTTGGTAATGATGTACATATTAATGGATGCCTTGGGAAATATTTTGAATAGAGTTTGGCATTGAAGAAATATTGAGTTTGAGTGTGGTGGTGTTACTGTGTTGTGTAGGGGGTGATGCATTGGGTTCACACTCATAAGGGCTTGAGTTGGAGTCTTAAGCTATGGGAGTGAATGGATTTGTCTCCTCTAACACCACACCCACTATTGAGTAAGGATGTAGGCCTCTTGCTAGAAGTGCAGCTTTCCTGTGTGTGTGTGTGTGTGTGTGTGTGTGTGTGTGTGTGTGTGTGTGTGTGTGTGAAGGGTACAGAAATGTTCTATGCTACACTCCAGGGATAAATAGAGGTGTAATTTTTATCATAATTTTTATATAAGAGTGAACTTGGTGTGATGTACTGTTTTATAATACTCATAGTTGGTGTGTTCAGGTATATGGCGACTTAAGCTGATGTTGATTTTGTTTTGATTGTGTACTGTATTTTTTTAAGGCGTTGTTGTGTGAAGAGAAATAAAATCTTTACCTAAAATGTTTTTGTGCATTATTCAACATTATTCACACACACACACACACACACACACACACACACACGTGGATCATGAAGAGAGAGAGAGAGAGAGAGAGAGAGAGAAGGAAAGTGTGTGTGTGTGTGTGTGTGTGTGTTGTTTTGATTTATTAGGGAAATCTGAGATTAAAAGATAATTTGCATGGAATGTTAATAACTATTATTATTATTATCATTATTATTATTATTCTTACTACTACTACTACTACTACTACTACTACTACTACAACTATCATTATTATTATTATTATTATTATTATTATTACTAC
>NC_087192.1:2840000-2845000 GCF_035594125.1 Scylla paramamosain
TATATAAACAGTGACAAATAATAATAAAAAGCAGGAATGAAAATAAATACATAAATAAATACCGGTATCTTACAAACACACAGACAAATACTAATAATATAAGTAATAAACGATGGAAAAAGAAAAAAAAAGAGAAATTCATAAACCTTTCTAGCTCCACAAGGAAAAAAAAAGATAGACAAAACGAAATTATAATATTAATGATAATGGTAACTAACATACACATCATAATTATCTATATTTCATTTCATTCATGTATCTCCACATCACTATCACGCACGTCTTTCTTCACCACATCTACACTACATAAAACAACCACACTTCAAACCTTCAGGATGTCATATCACTTTATCAACTGTACCAGTCTAAGGGGCCACAGAGGAATGTGACAGCTGACAACCCTTTGCCCCAGTGGACGCCAGCACCGAGGCATGGGGTGAGGCTGTCAGCGTGTCCGCGGCGTGGTGGAGGGGATCAGTGTGTCGTGGTGGTGGTGGTGGTGGTGGTGGTGGTGAGGAGTACGTTGGGAAGCCGTTACGTAACTAGGAGGGTGGTCACTGTTATACATGTGTGGGGAAAATTTGCACAAGGGCACCACACACACACACACACACACACACACACACACACACACACACACACACACACACACACAGGTTTATCTCTCGTAGCGCCGCTTCTTAATGCCTAAGTGTTGGTCTAACGGATATACTTTTTAAAAATATCTTTGCCGCTTTTTTGTATAGAGTTTGATTTGTTGTCTAGTTATTTACTCGAAGATTGGTAATAGAAAAAAAAAGAAAAGAAAAGAAATAGTCTAGCATACAAAACTTGCGAGTAATAATTGATATGTATTAAAATGAGTCAGTTATCATGATTTATTTTATTTTCCTCTATCGTTTCACTTGATTTATTTATTTATTTTTTTCGGGTGCTGAGTATCAGTGCATCTTTACATAAATTGCCCAGTATTATTAAGATATATTTATTTTTCCTACTTTTCTCCATTTTTTTCCTACCTTTGTCATATCCACGTGAGAGAGAGAGAGAGAGAGAGAGAGAGAGAGAGAGAGAGAGAGAGAGAGAGAGAGAGAGAGATAAGATAAAGCAGGAAAAAAAAAAGCGGCTATCGTTAATTTGTCCTAGTTTCAGTAAGTAGGTATTGTTGCTGCTTGAGGAGAATTATTATTACTATTGTCGTTGTTGTTGTTGTTGATCTAGTTTACGTTCTTGCCCTTCTTTTTTCATTACTATTACTACTACTACTACTACTACTACTACTACTACTATTGAGGGGAAGAAATAAAGGGCAACGGAGGTGAGATGTGTGAGGGGGTAACACGTACGTACTAACTTATCAAGGGAGAGATGACAAAGAGTGAAGGGGTTATATGAAATCGCTGACTGATAACACATCGCAGGACAGGCAGCTCTACAAATACTAACTGCCTAATTTTTTGTACCGCATAAACTTTCCTCATTATTCTGCTTCATTTATGACTCTAATGGGAGCAAACATACTTGACTTGTGTACAGGTAGATAGAACAGGGAGAAGAGGGACTGAATACCAAATACAACTGGAATAGATAGATAGAAGACTTGGGTAATACAACACACGTGATCAGTGGACAGTAAGGACGCCCCGTATTCCTCATTTACTATTTTCAAAGGCCACAGAGATGATTAACCCAGTTCTCGCGAGTTTTCCTCCTGTTAATAATGTAGAAATCTTGTTAATCTGTCACTAGAACCGTAAAAAAAACACTCATACAAACCCGTGTAACCTCAGCACGTGTAACCGCAAGTAGACAAGAGCCTTTTGAAGATAGCGGAGGTCCTGTGCAGAAGTGTTTCAGTATGTGGATGGAAGAGGGATGGGAAAGGGAGGTGGATATGTGAAATGTGGAGCAGGTAAGGATGTTTAGACAGAAGGATGTATGTGGAGCAAGGAAGGAAGGAAGGAAGGAAGGATTAGACAGTGGTGTGTGTGGAGGAAGAAATGATGGAAGGATGGTTAAACAGGATTGTGTGTGTGGAACCAAGCAAAAATTATTAGACAGAAGAGGCTGGGTTGCGCAAGGAAGTATGGAAGGACAGTTAGACAGGTGGATAAGTTTACGTGGATGAAGTAACAGAGGAAGTTGTATCCATTGAGCAAGCAAGAATAGTTAGACCGGGGAGTTGTGTGGAGGCAAGAAGGATGGTCACGCTTGAGGGGGCCAAGTAGTAGGCAGTTGTTAAGGCATAGTTGTGGATGCAGCCTTGAAACCTCCTGTGTGTTGGGGGAGAATGGAAGGGCGTGTGTGTATCTGTGTGTGTGTGTGTGTGTGTGTTTGGACTACTTGCATCTGTTAACATTAATTCAGCAGACTAGACTAAGAAAACATTAAAAGGTAATTAATTTTATGTGCTACAAAGATTGACTGGCATAGAATTCTGATTGGGAAGACTTGTATTAATGTATGGTAGATCGATAGGTGTGCAGCAGACGAGACAAAGAAAGTAATTAATCCCCTTATGTATATTCAAAGGTTGACTACTGTGGGTGTTGTGGTTGGGAGAAGCCATGTAAGGTACACCAGCTCAGGGGAATAATGAAAGTGATTGGTCTTTTTCTGTGCTACAAAGATTGATTAGTTGTGTGATGTTGTGAATAGGGAGACTCGTGTATTAGTGTGTGTTTTAAGTAAGAGGAGTGGCCAAGGGTATCGAAAAGAGCGAAAGAGATGTTAAATAGATGGTTTTACCTGTGTATGGTGTCATAGCGATACTGGCATGGTGAATACTACTATTTCTACTACCTTTACTATCATGACTATCCTTTCCTTGCCTCCATATTTCTCTTTAGATTACTACTACTACTAATACTACTTCATCTTCCATTATTTCTTGAATGCTTACCATCTTTCCGTTCACCACACTTCAAAATAATGACAAACGCTTATTACTACACTATCACCACACCTTTCAGTCACTCTTCCTCTTCTTGTGACCTTCGCTATAAAACCCTTCTCAGGTCATGTTGCACTGTGCTGATTGGTGAGACTCGTGTGTGCGTCAGACCATCATGCAGTGCGGTTAGTGGGGATTGGTGCATTAGTTCCTTCTCCTCCCAGTCTCTACTCCCTCTGCGTCGTCCCTGAAAGTCCAGAAGGTAATATGCTGTTTATTAATTGGAATTCTCGTTGATCTGCTTCATAACAGCTGCTTGCCTTGGCGGGTGATGACAGCTTGGTACATGGAAAGAGAGAGAGGGGGAATGTTCAAATAGCATCATAAAGAGCAAGAGGTCACACTGCCTCACCGTTTAAATCACTTGTTATGTTACTGTTATTCACTGTTTTATGTTAATCTGTTGTGCCTGCAGTGTTGTGCGATTTTCCGCCTTTAGTGACAGCCACGGGACTCGGAGAAACAGGACGCCATTCATATCTTATTTTCGTATATTTAGTCTTTGAACAATCTTCTAACTCTGCGAAATTGATATTCAGATGATGTTTGTGTTCAGATGTTGGTGAGAGCAATGAGTGGCACGCCCTCTGTTGTGATAACTGGGATGCGCGCACACACACACACACACACACACACACACACACACACACACACACACACACACACACACACACACACACACACTCAGACAGCCTTGGTGCACCGCGAGGCTGAACACACTGAACAGCTCTGCATTGTTACGCTGCGCAGCAAGAAACCGAGGCGCCTTTCAGGTGTTCACCGTCACTGCTCACCATCCACTTGTTAATATGTGCAGTTGTTGCTCGCCCCTCGCCCCTCTTGTTATGTAGGAGGGAAATCTACTTAAGGGTAACAAAAATAAATAAAAATAAGTATAAATTAATAAAAGGTCCATTGAAGGTGTCTGTTTAAAAGTGCAAAGGAATATTAAAAAAAATGAAGACGTTTTTGAAATCTCCCTCTGCCTTCTGCCCTTTACTTCTCTACCCCATGTCTCTTCTTCGTCCTCTGTCTCTCCTTCCTGGCTTTTTGTCTGTCCTTTTTCTTCCGCCTCTTCTCTTCTCTCCAACTCTTTTACTCTTCCAGAAAAAAAAGCCTGCCATATAACCAATATTTCACTAGAGTGGTACTTAAAAGTCTGCCATATAACCAATATTTCACTAGAGTGGTACTTAAGTGGACCTTCTTTTCTGCCTTTTTTTCATTATTTTTTAGCCCTTGCCCAGAACCTCTCTAATATATATAAAAAAAAAAATCCGTTTCTTCCAAAAAATTTCATGGTGGGACGTATCATGAAGCACTGTAACTCTTTCACTGCTGTTTGACACCCTCCCCTCAGTCACCAGCCACTTCTGAGACACTTCCTCTTGTTCTTCACCCATCACCACTGTAGATATTGCAAAACCTAATTTTTTTTAAACCCCTTCCTTTCTTGTACGTGCTAATAGATGCCATATATTGCTCTTAATCCCGTGAATTGTTGATTACCGCATTGAAAAGATTGATAGTAACACCTTGCACGGTATTCTCAGTCGTTCAACCCTTTCTCTGGTAAACTCTGGAACTCCCTGCCTGCTTCTGTATTTCCTCCTTCCTATGACTTGAACTCTTTCAGGAGGGAGGCTGCAAGACACTCATCCTTTAAATTGTGAGGGGACCGGCATCTCAGTGGACCTTTCTTTTCTTTCCTTTTTTCTTTTTTTTTCTTATAAATTTCATTCCCGTTAGCCGGTGCCCCTCCAACGACAATAAATAAATAAATAAATAAATAAAAGTAGGTACCAGAAATATTCATACACAACACGACACCAAGATACACCAATAGCAAACAGTTTTCATTGCTACGAAGGAGAATAAATTGATAAACACGAGTAACAACAATAAACAAACGAATAACAATACTCCACAATACTATAAGAAAGAATAAACTAGTAAATACAAATAAAAGAACAGTAGAACGATAACAAGGTACAAATCCCACAAGTAATGTTTAGGTAGGCAGTGATAGGCCACACCTGTCTGTACG
>NC_087192.1:2860000-2862500 GCF_035594125.1 Scylla paramamosain
ATTTTTATTTAATGTTCTTGTCCTCACGAGTTTGAATTCCCACTACAAACTTTATTTATTTATTTATTTACTTATTTATTCATCCTTTTTTTTCTCTTTATCATTGCCTTATTTTTCTTGCTTCATCACTTCTATATGTATGGTGGAGATGAATAAATAGATCAATTAATAGGTAGTTTAGTAACCATAAGCACTCTAAACCATTATAAGACGCAAAAAGAAAACGGGTATATTTTTTCTTTCTTTATTTATTTATTTTATTTTATTTTATTTTTTTTTCACAGTGCAGCTCATCTTGTGCAGTACAATACCAACACTATTCCACACAGAGGACATTTATTCATTCAGGCGTGGAGGATACGAGTAGAATACAGTTTGCATCTATTCAAGCCTGCAGAATCCCGAAGGTGGTGCAGGCTGAAACAGTGGATGAAGAAGAAATTAATAAAGAAAACAATAAAAAAGAATGCATGTAAAATTTAACCTGTAACTGCTGTACTTAACGTCAAAACTGAAAAAAAAATTATATACAAAAAAAAAAGAAAAACTGCAGAACATTGTACGTATTATAACCATTACGTGTTATAGGTCAAAACTTATAAACAAATAAACACAAAGACTACAAGACACAAATAGAATAGATAAATAAATAAAAAAAAAACTATAGGTGTTTTAGACAAAGACATTAAAAAGAAATCTATACAAAACAACAAAGAAAGGCCAGACCACAGCAGACCTTGAGATTCTTACTCTATAGACTCCCTGGATAACTGTTCAGCGCGACATCTAGTGAAGGAAACGATAGTGTTGTAGAAGGTTCCTCAGATATCCCCGTCCTGTTGTTGTTGTTGGTGGTGGTGGTGGTGGTGGTGATAGTAGTGGTGTTATTGTTGTTGGTGTAGTTCTCCTCCGCCTCCTCTTCCTGCCTGCCTAGATAGCGCCAGAAAAGAGGCAAGGAGTTGAGAAAGAGGAAATTAATTAAAAGAAAAGAGGGAAGGAAGCAGAAGGCATTGGGGAAAACAAGGGGGACAGGGAAGGTGGTCAGGCAGCACCACACCTGAACACCCACACCGTGCCTCACCTACCCCACCCATGCACACACCACAGCACACACCATGCACACACCATCACCCATTCTCAGCGACCATAATTATTTTCTTCTCTATCTTTGCAAATTCCATGTAGTTTTTTTTCTCTTTCTGTTTGCAGCCACCTTCGTCTGTAGGGATGGGTGGGTGGGTGGGTGGGGCGGTGCCTTCTCCACTGCTATTGTGTCTCCTGCCAGTTGTTAGTGTAGTCTAGTTACCCAAACAGCCTCTATTAAGGCCCTCAAGGTCTGTTGCGGTTTGTTTTTTCTTTGTATTCCTCTTCCTGCTCCTCCTCTTCCTCCTCCTCCTCCTCTTGGACTTCTATCGTTTTATCCTTTCCTTTAAAAAAAATGTAAATAAAATAAGATATATCTAAACTAAAGCCAGAAAATAACTCAAACATCCCTACAGTTTATCTTCACCCCTTTTGACACGCGCAGATGAAAATTAATAGACCTTTCAAGGAAGATTTCGTGATACTAATAAAAATCGTAAAAGTTCATTAAGGATTCCGCATCTACACTGAGGAAACACCAATGAGAACCCAGGGAATCATCTGTGCATAGTTCGTAGCATTGAGCGAGGTCCTTCAGAATTACTGGCCCAGGGTTGTAGTGGTAAGCAGGTTAGCTCATTACAAGTCATTACTGCTATTGTTACCTGTGCTTCTTCTCCTTGTTATGTAAAGGTTCCGTTTTCTTTTCCCTGACCAAGACGCTGAGGATGGAGGAAAACACACACACACACACACACACACACACACACACACACACACACACACACACACACACACACACACACACACACATACAGTCTCAAGTGATGAGTAACCAAGACACTCAAGATGGAGGAGGGAAACTAATAATGCAACACACACACACACACACACACACACGAGCATTCCTGTGTCCGTGTGTGTGCCCGCGTGCGCGCTTTCGCCGTGAGTGGCCCGCAAATGGAGCATAGATAACGGAAAACTTGTATAGAGTAACAGGAGAGGAGGAAAAGGAGGAGGAGGAGGAGGAGGAGGAGGAGGAGGAAGGGAGGAAAAGGAAAGGTGTAGCGAGAGGAGGAGAAGGAGGAAGGAAAAAGGACCACAGCGAGAAAGACTGCACACACACACACACACACACACACACACACACACACACACACACACACACACACACACACACACACACACACACACACACACACACACACACACACACACACACTGGTGCTTCACGTGCTAATTAGGAGTTAATGAGCTTCAATTAGTACGTAAGGTTGTGAAGGAGGAGGAGGAAGAGGAGGAGGAGGAGGAGGAGGAGGAGGAGGAGGAGGAGGAGGAGGAGTGCGGGTGGGAGAGGAATTTTATGCAGGGACTTGGAAAACAGAGAGAGAGAGAGAGAGAGAGAGAGAGAGAGAGA
>NC_087192.1:2872500-2885000 GCF_035594125.1 Scylla paramamosain
AGACGGGGAGTACTGCTTGCTCAAGAACGTCATCATCGAGGGCTTCCCTGATCATTGCCACGACCTCGATCACCGCTTGCGTACGTACTGGCCGGTGCGCAGTCTGCTGGCCGTAGACGACGACCTGGTGGTTTACGGGCCGAGGCTTCTTATTCCTCACAGCCTCCGCCGAGAAACACTAGAGCGACTCCATGACAGTCATCAGGGGATGGAGCGCACCAAGCGACGGGCCCGACAAACGGTGTACTGGCCTGGTATGGACAGAGACGTTGAGAACGTCGTTTCTGGATGCTCACTATGCCGTCCACTCCTACCAAGCCAAGCCAACGAACCTCTCTGGCAGGACACGGACACACCCAGCAGGGTGTTTGAGTCAGTTTCTGCAGACTACTTCCACGCAGCAGGCCGTACATACCTCGTGTATGTAGATCGCTTGTCTGGGTGGCCTCACGTGTCTGCATGCTCACGTCCAGCATCGGCTGATCAGCTCGTTCGTGTCCTTCGGGGTGTGTTCGCCGACACGGGCGTGCCTGTTCTCCTGAGGACTGACGGTGGACCGCAGTTCACTTCTTCATCGGTACGGCGCTTCCTGGCTCGATGGGGGGTGGAGCATCGTGTATCTTCACCTCATTATCCACGCTCCAATGGTCACGCCGAGGCAGCGGTCAAGTCCGTGAAGAAGCTGATCCTCACGACCACACAGCAGGGACACCTGGACGAGGATGCGTTCGCTCGCGGGTTGCTGGAACTGCGCAACACTCCGAGGGCGGAAGGGCGATCACCAGCACAAGTCCTCTTCGGTCATCCTATGAGGTCCTGTGTCCCGGCTCATCATCGCTCATACGCTCAGCAGTGGCAGCGCGCTGCTGATGAGTGCGACGCCAAGGCAGAGCGACTGAGGAAGAAAGCGAAACTTCGCCACGACGCGTCCGCCCGTACTCTTCCTCTCCTGCACCTCGGTGGCCACGTCGACGTTCAAGATCACACGACAGGCCTCTGGGATCGCCTGGGTGTCATCGTGGCTGTTGGGCGAAGGAGAGACTACCTCATCAAGATGGGCAGCGGTCGCGTGATGTGGCGTAATAGAAGACACCTACGCCCACACAGACCTCTTGCTCCCCTTCCTGTCGAGCAGCACACCGCTCATGGCGGTGCAGCGCTTCAGCATCAGGGTCACGAGGAACACCACCATCCCGGCAGCCCGGAGCATCAGGGTAACGGGGTACACCGTGGCCGAGAGCAACCAGAGCGTCGAAGCAGCCGACAGCGTAGGGAGCCGAGACGACTGCAGGTGCGGTGGCACCGTAGCACCTACGATTAGTCGTACGTGTTCATTGTACGCTGTGTTTGTTTTGTGTATATGTACCGTGTTTTCTGTACTTCAATCATTGTAACTTTGTTTCATGTGTTACGGTAGCCATAACAAAGATAAGGAATCTTCCTTATGTCTCGGGGGAGGTGTGTGTGTGTGTTAGCTAGTGTGTGTGAACGAGAGAATGAGAGAGAATAATATTTAGCTCTTAAACAAAGGTGTATGAGTGAACGAGCTTGGCTTCAGTTGTTGTTGTTGTTGTTGTTGTTGTTGTTGTTGTTGTTGTTGTTGTTGTTCTTCTTCTTCTTCTTCCTTCTTGTTCTTCTTCTTCTGTGAATTATTATTATTATTATTCTTGTTCTTATTCTTATTCTTATTCTTCTTCTTATTCTTATTATTATCATCATCATTATTATTATTAATCAGATATTGTGTTGTGATGTTGTGTTCTGAGTTACGGTATATTTGAGATTAATTATTTATCGAAGCGTCACAATAACCTTGAAAGTAGTGTTGTCTAGTGTTACTGAAAGGGAGGGGGAGGAGGGAGAGAAAACTGTTACATGGCAGGAAGGGAAGTAAAAACAAAGGGTGATTGAATTACAGTGTTGCGAGGCTGACAATTATATTTCATGTGGTCGTGTGTTGCGTCACAGGAGTGTTAGGCAATGTAGATAGAACACTACTCTTCATTGCTGATTAAGTGACGCTGGGTAGGTTAGGTTCCCATTTAGTTTGAGTTGCGGTGTGTGTGTGTGTGTGTGTGTGTGTGTGTGTGTGTGTTGTACGGTAGAGTGGGTTGTGGTACTTATATAAATTGTTGTGTTGCTTAGTCAAGAGTGTGTTGTGCTGGTTAATAAGCATTGTATTGTGCTGTTTACTTAACGAGTGTGTTGTGTTGCAGGCTGGGGTGTGTTGCAGTAAGGTTAAGTTGTGCAGTGCCAATGAGTGTGTTGTATTGTGTTGGAGTGTGTTGTGTGTTGTGGTTTTTTTTTTAATGAGTGTGAGTTGTATTGCATAACAAAGCTTGTGTTGCATTTGTTAGAAATTTGTGTTGCTTGCTAATGACTGTGTTGTGTTGCAGGCTGGGGTGTGTTGTGGAGCATAAATGAGTGTATTGTTGTGTTAATTAGTAAGGAGTGTGTTGCCTTGTTCACTAATGAGAGCTGTGTTGTTGTGTTGCAGACTGGGGTGGGTTGTGGAGCATTAATGAGTGTTGTTGTGTTAATTAGTAAGAAATATGTTGCCTTGTTTACAAATGAGTTGTGCTGTGTTGCGTGGTAAGAAGTAGCTATGTATTACTAATGAGAGTGTTGTGTTGTTGTGTTGCAGGCTGGAGTGGGTTGAGATCATCGAGCCTAGCACACGCAACATCATGTTTGCCAACCTGACCACTGGACAGTGTGTGTGGGACCCCCGCCTGGCGCACACGTGTAAGTATTGTGCCCGCTGTGTGTGTGTGTCCTCTCATGGTGGTGGTGGTGGTACTACTACTACTACTACTACTACTACTACTACTACTACTACTACTACTACTACTACTACTACTACTACTGCTACTACTACTATCCACCTGGGGAATAACTCGTGCAATCACGGCAGGTGGGAGGTGGGATATTCAAGGGGGGAGAAGGGGGAGGGGTGACAGACAGGCCCTTGCAGTTATGTGGGTCACTTGAGGCCGTGGGAAGCCGTGGGGAGGGGGAAGGAGGGGGATAGGAAACGCAGATGGAGGGAAACAGAGAGAGAGAGAGAGAGAGAGAGAGAGAGAGAGAGAGAGAGAGAGAGAGAGAGAGAGAGAGAGAGAGAGAGAGAGAGAGAGAGTGGTAGGTAAAGTTTATGTTCAGTGTATTGTTTTGTTTTTTGGTAGTAGTAGTAGTAGTAGTAGTAGTAGTAGTAGTTTTTGTTGTTGTAGTAGTAGTAGTAGTAGTAGTAGTAGTAGTAGTAGTAGTAGTAGTAGTAGTAGTACAGAGAGCACCATAGTGACTGCTGGCAAAAGAAAAGTGACGGGTCCCCACAGAAAACGGATCCTTTGAAGGGGTGACTGCGTTGCCTCCTCACCCTGCGTGCTGTGTCGATCAGAAGCACTAAGCCAGACTCAGGCAACTTTAATAGAAACTTTAATAGACATTCCTGAGGGGACCCAGATCAAAGGACGATAGAAATTGTAATGGGAGACTGGAACTAACTCATTTATTAGATAATTACACGTGTTTTGTAGCGTTCAGAGGCCTTAGACACAGACAACCATAGTAATCTGAGAGGAACCAAATTAAATAGAGGTGTTAAAGGAAAGGAAGGTAGAAACTATATTGGTAGATGCAAGAGGCTTTTCAAATTTTGGATAACCCTTTTAATTAACCCTTCCACTGCAATTTACCTCATCTTTCCGTAATCATTAACCACTCTGAGATTTTTATTTTTTTTTATGTTGTACAGCCACCTCAAAACATTGTACGGGCCAGAAATTGCAAAATATATTCTTTTTTTACGCCCTTCTTTCGTGTGGAAGGTTACAAAGACCTCGTACATTGCTTTTAGTGCAGTGAGTGATTGCGCATTGCAGTGAAAGAGCTAAGCTTTTTTTTTTTCCTGCCCTAGACCAGAGTACCCTCTTACAAAATAAATAAATAAAGAAATAAAGAAAACATGACTGAAATGAACTCAAGCCTCAGATTATTATACAGCAAGGAGCTTTAAGGCAAGGCATTATTTACTTATGGATAGGGATAAATATAGGCACTACAGACATCATCATCCAGAACAGCCAAGTGGAGGACTAATAGGTTCCATCCACCACCACGTACATTTTCAAGTTGTAACCGTACACCAGCCCACACGCCTCAACCTCCACCATAACCAAACCAGTGTGGCATTAACTTCCACACTAACTCTGTCCCCTTTGCCCACGTCACCTGACCACACTCCATCCAGCCATGCCCTCTACACGCCCCTACACACGCCCCTACACTAGTCCCTACATCTGACAGCAGTGGGAAGGATAGACGTGGCTTTCTTGTCCTATAGTCCTCTCCTAGATACTGATGGTGGTGATTGGGGCATTGCGGAGGCAGGGACCTTAATTAGACCTTAGTTAATAGTTAAAGTCGCCCCGAGGTGTGGTGCTGTTGGGGTCTAGTCAATTTGATGCTTAATGGGTAGTGAACTTGCATGAAGACGTGGAAGAAGTGGTGATGTGATAGGCGATGGTGGTTTATCGGTAATATTTTTGTTTTTATTGTTATTAAGTATTTATTTATTTTGTGAGGCATTGAGTGAGGGAGTTAGTCTGCGCATTGGTCGGTTGGTTACGTAGTTTAGGTAGTTGGTTAGTTAGTTAATTGGGGAAGATCGTTCGCTCGTCCATCCGTCCACCCGTCAGTCAGGCAGTCAGACCATGACATCACGAGCCCCAGGACAGTGTTGCATCATGAGACTGTCAGTAGTACATCAGGTGCCTTGCGTAACCCCGGCAGTGATTCATAACCTCTTGAGCGTTTAGAGAGAGAGAGAGAGAGAGAGAGAGAGAGAGAGAGAGAGAGAGAGAGAGAGAGAGAGAGAGAGAGAGAGAGAGAGAGAGAGAGCCCATTTCCCATCACCTCCCCTCCTCATGTCCTGTTATTGCAGCATTAAGGAGATCCGTCACTAATGTACATAAAACTGACTGGTATTTTTTTTTATTTGTTTATCAGTTTCTTTTTCTTTTTTCATTCGTTCTTCCTCACTTGCTCTTTTTCTTTTTTTTTCGTTATTGTTTGTTATCAATTTATTTATTCATTTTATTTATTGTTACCGGATTCTTCCTTTCTTCTTTTTTCCTTCCTTTTATTTATCATTTATTTATCTATTCATCTACTTACCAGTTTACTTATTAACTAACTAACGTATTTTTTCGATTAGATACATTACTTCTACATACTTAAATAACAGTCCCTACTTATTTACTAACTTACTAACTTCCCTATTTTCCTATTAGATATTTCACTTTTACATACCCAAATGAGTCCCCATTACACTGACCCATGAACACTGACAGGCCCAAAGTTAACAAGAGCCCTGGGATAGTTGATACGAAACACTGACATAACAAGGCCAGTACAAGGTTGAAGTGTTGAGAGGCTTATTGCTGGTGGCGGGGCGTGAAGGTGGTGCGAGCAGTGCCAGGCGGGGCCACCACAGCAGGGAGGAAGTGAAGAGGAGGAAGAGAGTGAGGAAGAGGGTGAGGAAGGATATAAAATTGCAGGGCAGTGACAAGGTAATGAATTAATATGAAAGAAAGTAAGGAACACAACAACATGAGACCAAAAGAAAGACGGACTGAGGAAAGGCAAGGGAGGGACAATGCAGGAATGTTGGTGGTGACAAGATGAATGTACACAAACGAAAAACACAACACCGCGAAACTGCAAGAAAGATAAATGAAGGAAAGGAGAAGGCGGGCGAGACACTGCAGAGGTGTTGGCGGTGACAAGATGAATGTGTGTAAGCGAAACTAGAAGAAGAACGGAGGAACGAGCAAGGGGAAAGAGACAGGGACAAGATGCAGAGTTGTTGGTTCTTGGTGACAATTTGAATTTACATACAAGATATACCCAACGCCATGGAACTGGAAGAGACGAATGGAGGGAAGGAAAGTGAGGCGAGACAAGATGCTGAGGTGTTCTGTGATGACGAGATAGCGAATAAAAGAAGTACCCAACACGTGAAACTACAGAAGACATGAATGGAGGAGAGAAGAGAGAGAGAGAGAGAGAGAGAGAGAGAGAGAGAGAGAGAGAGAGAGAGAGAGAGAGAGAGAGAAACCAAGACAATGCAAAGGTGACAGAATTATTTTACATAAAACGTAAAATTACATAAAAAAATGAATTTACATAAAAAAAAATATACAAAACCATGAAACTGGTGTAAAGGAGAAACAGACATCAAACTCTAGCAGATAATTTCAAATGATTTTTAACACCAGAATTACCAAAAAAAAAAAAAAACGAAACCTAAAGGTAAATCCTCACATGGTATTCAGAGTGTAACAGAAATTATGCCTTAGTAGTTAAAAAAAATATAGCAAAAATTAGTCTTTTTCAGCTGCACGTACTAAGCAGGACAGGAGGAGAATATAAGGAAGCCAATATCTTAATACTGAAAGGATTATGGAGAGAAGAAGGTTTTAATTCAGCACATAAGTAAAATCGCCATGGGAGAGAGAGAATATAAGGACACAGACTAAAGCACTCAAAGGATTATAATAAGATTTTGTGGAAGTACCGTCAAGATAGGAGAATGTAAGAAAACTGACATTATACTACTAAAAGGATCATAGTAAGACAGGTTATTTTGTTTTTCTTTTTTTCTGTGGGAAGTAAGAACATAAGAACATAAGGGAAGCTGCAAGAAGCCACCAGGCCTACACGTGGCAGTCCCTGTGTGAAGCTAACCTTCCTACAGCATTTCCACGCTTCACCCTCATCCTTAAACCTTGCCTAATCTTGCTCAACATAAAGAACAGTGCAGTCACGGTGGATGACTTAGTAGTAGTAGTAGTAGTAGTAGTAGTAGTAGTAGTATCGCTAACCGTGTGTGATATTACTCAGCTTGGAATGTTAATGTTTGCAGCGACATTTTTTTTTATATTGCGATTGTACTTTGTATAGTGTTAAGGAAAGGACTCTTCTTCTTCTTCTTCTTCTTCTTCTTCTTTTTCTTCTATATGGAACTCGTGTATAGAAACGATATATGATTAATTATATATGTCTTGTTTTTTTTATTTATTTATTTATTTATTTATTTATTTATTTATTTATTTATTTATTTATTTATTTATTTTCTTTTTTTTTTACCTGAGGCGATATTACCCAGCCTGGAATGTTAATAAAAGCAGCGACATTATGTGGCATTGCGACTGCACCTCATACACTGCTAAAGGAAAGGTCTACTCCCGGAACTTAATTAAGCACACTCATGGTAAAATTACTCCGCAGCTCTCTTATCTTTGACCCGAGGCGACATTACCAAGATTAGAATGTTACATAAGCCATGACATCACGTATCATTACAACTGTACCTTAAATACTCAAAAAAGAACATTTATCCACGGAGCTTAGAGTCAAGATAGCAAACTTAAATATTTACGTATCTTATCCTTGAAATTGGCGATAATATAAGTAGCAACGTTAATATAAGCAGTGTGCCGAGTTGATATTGTGACGGTAAACTGCGCTGTGTTTTTTAAGTTAGCTGAGTGAAGGGAGTGATGTTTGAGTGGTAAAGGAGACCGTTGATACAAGCCGCTACATCGGTTTGCATCGCGTCTGGAGCATCTTACGTAGTGTTTGGTGTGCCAGTGGGTGGTGAGAGTGAGGCGTGGTGAGTGTGATGACTTGGTGCTTGGGCAGTTAAAGAGAGCGGAAAAGGAAAGCCGCTCACTTCACCTGGCGGATGACACACGTGGCGGGTATTGCAGGAGGAGAAGGAGGAGGAGGAAGAGGAGGAGATGATGGTAGTGCAGGAGGAAGAGAAGGAGGAAGAGGAAGGAAGGATAGATGGATTAATGGGTGTGCTCCACTTTGTTACAGTAAACACGTAAACACACACACACACACACACACACACACACACAGAGAGAGAGAGAGAGAGAGAGAGAGAGAGAGAGAGAGAGAGAGAGAGAGAGAGAGAGAATTTTTTTTACACTGAATTCACTCTTTCATAGTTAAGACGAGAAAAAATGTGAGGAAGGGGGAGGAAGGGAAGAGGAGGAGGAGGAGGAGGAGGAGCAGGTGAAGAGGAAGAGAGTTGAGATGTGAATCAGCTGTGAACCTTTTCTTCCTCCCTCCCGCTCCCTCTCCCTTTCTCTCCCTCCCTCCCTCCCTCCCCCTTCCTCCTTTCTCCCTTCCCTCCTCCCTCCCTTACCTGGTGTGCAGGTGTGTGTGTGGAAGTAAACACGACTCGCAGGGTGACGACTGGAATACACACACACACACGCCTCCACCGCGCCACCACACCCACCACCACCACTACCACCACCACATCACTACCACACCCTCCACTAACGCAACACTTCCACCACCACCACCACCACCACCAAAACAACGCTAATCTTATAATTCTTACTTGTATTCACCACAATTCTCTCCCATTTACACACACTCTCTCTCTCTCTCTCTCTCTCTCTCTCTCTCTCTCTCTCTCTCTCTCTCTCTCTCTCTCTCTCTCTCTCTCTCTCTCTCATTACCACGATTTCACCGGACGCCTCCAGGTGGACTTTGGGGCGTGATGGGTGGGTGGAGGGAGGTAGGTGATGGGGGAGACTTGATGGACGGGTGGGTGTAGGTGGGCGTGGGTGGGGTGGGCGTGGGTGGGTGGGGTGGATAAGACAAGCGGTACCAACTCGTGTGTGACTCCTTGTTATTTGCGTTGTTCTCTCTCTCTCTCTCTCTCTCTCTCTCTCTCTCTCTCTCTCTCTCTCTCTCTCTCTCTCTCTCTCTCTGGTCAGTGTAGTACTTGTGAAAGCTGTGGTTACTGTACTGGCGTGTGTGTGTGTGTGTGTGTGTGTGTGTGTGTGTGTGTGTGTGTGTGTGTGTGTGTGTGTGTGTGTGTGTGTGTGTTTTGAACGAGGATAAGAAACGCAACACTTAGTCCACTTATTCATCTACTACTACTACTACTACTACTACTACTACTACTACTACTACTACTACTACTACTACTACTACTACTACTATCACCACCACCACCACCATTACTGCAGCGTAAGATAACTGGAATAGACAGACTCGGTGGGGAAGTCTTTAGTACAAAAACAAATAGAGAAACTTAGAAAGATAATTAATTACACAAAATTGGCAAGAACAGAGACGAAAATGTTGATATAGATAAAGAAGATACTGTATGCTTCATTTTATTTATTTATTTATTTATTTATTTACTTGTTTAGATATGCATTTATTTATTTATTTATTTATTTATTTATTTATCTATTTATTTATTTTCATACAGATAAGAATTGTCATGGTGTCTGTTAAGTGCCATCATGCAGCTTCCCCCTCCCCCCTCTCCTTCCTTCCTCTTGTTGTTGTTGTTGTTGTTGTTGTTGTTGTTGTTATTGTTATGTTCCCTATGTGTGTTATGTACATTCACGCCGCCCTGTTGCTGTGTAATTATCATAGCTACTGCCTCTAATGATGTAATGTGTGTGTAATTAGTATTGTTGGTGGTGGTGGTGGTGGTGGTGGTGGTGGTGTTTGTTTTTGTTTTTGTTTTGTTTTGTTTTGTTTTGTATTTTTGTGTTGTTGTTATTCCTCTTCTTTTTCTTTTCTTCTTCTTCTTCTTCTTCTTCTTCTTCTTCTTCTTCTTCTTCTTCTAATTATTATTATTATTGTTATTATTTTTATTATTGTTGTTGTTGTTGTTGTTGTTGTTGTTGTTGTTGTTGTTGTTGTTGTTGTTCTTCTTCTTCTTCTTCTTCTTCTTCTTCTTCTTCTTCTTCTTCTTCTTCTTCTTCTTCTTCTTCTTCTTCTTATTATTATTATTATTATTATTATTATTATTATTATTATTATTATTATTATTATTATTATTATTATTATCATTATCATTATTATTATTATTATTATTGGGTGTTGAGAGAGAAGAAGAAAAAAGAAAAAAAGAAAAGAGAAATAGAGAGAGAAAGACACACAGAGACAAACAAACAAACAAACAGACAGACAGACAGACAGACAGACAGACAGACAGACACACACGCCATATGCCGCTCCCTAAAAAGAGAGAAAGAGAGAACAAGTGTGAGAGAGGGAGCAGCGCATTCCCTGGGGTGTGACGCGCCCTGCCTGCACCCTGAGTATTGCGGAGGCGCTGGCTGGCTGGCAGGAGAGAGAGAGAGAGAGAGAGAGAGAGAGAGAGAGAGAGAGAGAGAGAGAGAGAGAGAGAGAGAGAGAGAGAGAGAGGTTGTGTTTAGTGTATTTTGTTTTTCGTGGTGGTAGTAATAGTAGTAGTAGTAGTTGTTGTTGTTGTTGTTGTTGTTGTTGTTGTTGTTGTTGTTGTTGTAGCAGTAATAGTGTTTTTTGTTGTTGTTTGAGCAGTAGTAGTAGCATTAATAGAAGTAGTTTTGTTGTAGTAGTAGTAGTAGTAGTAGTAGAGAGAGAGAGAGAGAGAGAGAGAGAGAGAGAGAGAGAGAGAGAGAGAGAGAGAGAGAGAGAGAGAGAGAGCACCGCAGCAGGGAACACGTGGGAGGAGCTGAGCGGCAGACACACAGATTGAGATTGTTTATGGCCGCGCTGTGAGATCAAGATAAATAAATAGTAAATAAAAGAAAAAGAAAAAAGAAAGAAAGTAATGACAGTGGTATACATTTCTCTGTTTATTTGTTTGTTTATCTTCGAAGGCTCGTTTATCAAAGTTAGGTCTGCTTGAGTGAGTCAGGTTAGGTTTGGTTAGTTAGGTTAGGTTAGGTCAGGTTAGGTTTGGTTAGTTAGGTTAGGTTAGGTTAGGTCAGGTCAGGTTTGGTTAGTTAGGTTAGTTTTAGCAACGTTTGGTCAGATGAGGTTAAGTTACGTGGGTTAGTTGAGGTGAAGTTGTTAGGTCAGGTAAACAACATTGATTAGGTGAGGTCTGTTTAGGTCAGATTAAGGTCAGGTTAGGTGTGCAGTGAGTTTAAGTTTGATTAATTAACTTTACAAACATTGTCTTTTTTTTTTTTCCGTCCTTCTCTTCAGAATTTTCTCCTTCATTCATGCATGCACTCATTCACTCGTGTACTCGTTCTCTCCCTCCTCTTCTCGCCTTTCATGCATTCTTTCACCCTCACATCCTTTTATCTCCTTCCATTCATCTCTCGTTCATCCATTCACTCCTTGTGTTACCCGTTCACTTCCATTCTCTCTCTCTCTCTTTCTCTCTCTCTCTCTTCTCTTGCCTTACGCCTCTACATCCATTCATCCACTTATTGCGTCACACCTTTCAAACATTCACGCGAAGACAGGAGTGTGTCACGTGTCACTACCTTATGTGTGTGTGTGTGTGTGTGTGTGTGTGTGTGTGTGTGTGTGTGTGAGTGTGTATGTGTCCTTGTAATAAATGAGTACAGTTACTTTGCTGAGGACCACCATCATTTTAACTCTCTCTCTCTCTCTCTCTCTCTCTCTCTCTCTCTCTCTCTCTCTCTCTCTCTCTCTCTCTCTCTCTCTCTCTCTCTCTCTCTCTCTCTCTCTCTCTCTCATTTGACCAGTGTGTGGGAGTGAGAGAGAGAGAGAGAGAGAGAGAGAGAGAGAGAGAGAGAGAGAGAGAGAGAGAGAGAGAGAGAGAGTGTATCATTGACAGTTTTAATACAAGAGGAACATATGAAGAGGAGGAGGAGGAGGAGGAAGAGGAGGAGCAAGAAGAAGAAGAAGAAAAAAAGAAAAAGAAAAAAAGGAAGGAGTGATTAAGAGAGAGAGAGAGAGAGAGAGAGAGAGAGAGAGAGAGAGAGAGAGAGAGAGAGAGAGAGAGACCTTCATTTTTACCGTCCTATAAATCAAAATTAAGCCAACAGCCTCGTGAGGGCCAACAGGTCTGGTGCTGCTTGTTCTTTCTTTGTGCTCCTTTGTGAGTTGAAGGAAGGAAGAGAGAGAGAGAGAGAGAGAGAGAGAGAGAGAGAGAGAGAGAGAGAGAGAGAGAGAGAGAGAGAGAGAGAGAGAGAGAGAGGCGCGTCTCTTCACCACTCCCTGCCAATCTAGTGTGAACCCAACCTCCTCCTCCTCCTCCTCCTCCTCCTCCTCCTCCTCCTCCTCCTCCTCCTCCTCCTCCTCCTCCTCCTCCTCCGTTCTTCTCAACTGCTCCCGTCGCTTATTTAGATTGACACGACAACGAAGAGGAGGAGGAAGAAGAGGAGGAAGGGGAGGGGCAGGAGGAGGAAGAGGAGGAGGAGGAGGAGGAGGAGGAGGAGGAGGAAGCGGTCATTTACTTATTACTATTATCATTATCAGTTATTATTATTATTATTATTATTATTATTATTATTATTATTATTATTATTATTATTATTATTATTAAATCATTATTATTATTATTAGTAGTAGTAGTAGTAGTAGTGCATGAATCACGTAGTTAAGATATAAGAAAGAACGAAGGAAGGAAGGAAGGAAGGAAGGAAGGAATAATTAATCTTCCTCTATATTCACCCTTATCTTCAATCTCCCTCTCCTCCCTTCCTTCCTTC
>NC_087192.1:2895000-2955000 GCF_035594125.1 Scylla paramamosain
TTGAATACGTCCCTGAAAACTCCACTAACTTCCAGCAGAGGTTGATAATTGTGTTAGAAGTAAGATGTCGCTGTGTTTGAATGTTTCCTCAGTGTTGGTCTCCAGTGTGGTGGTGCGGAAAGACTGGTTCGGTTGCATTGCTGGGTTTTGTAAGGCTGTTTGAATGTTTAGTGGTACCTTGGGAGTGATAGATCATTAATTGTGTTCTATTTAGCACAGCACTTAGCATATAAATAATTTCATTCTTTTTAATGATATCTGAAAATTTATGTTTTTGTTTGATGTGTTTTAGTTATCATTAATATTTATCTTTTTATGTGGGATTTACTTTGTGTGTGAGTCTGTGTGGCTGTAAATATCAAGATGTAATATAACAAAATTACTAAGTATAACATTATTATTATTATTATCTTACATTTCTTTTTATTTATATATTTTTATTGTTTCAATCAATTAATTTTACACATGAAGGAAAATGGCACTTGAGCACAGGATGTGTTATCATCATCATTATTACTCTTCTTTGTTTTCTCTACCACTCCTATCTGTTCAACTCACATTGTATTAAATATGTCAGCATATTTTACTCTTCCACTGTTATGTAGTTTGGCTACCCCAGACACTATTTTTGAATCTCTTCCCAGAATTGTGTTGTAAGTCCAGTCTTCTTGGTATTACCCTGCCTGCGTTAGTGTGCATTACTCCCATTCCTCACATCCTCATACCAGTCCTCTACTCCATCTGTGTGTGTGTGTGTGTGTGTGAAACTTTTATGCGACAATTTGGTATCTAGACTGATAAATAAAACACACACACACACACACACACACACACACACACACACACACACATACACACACACACACACACACACACACACACACACACACACACACACACACACACACACACACACATGGGAGGAAAGGAAGAGAAATCTGAAGAAAAGTTTTAGAGATATTTTTAAAGCCACATGGCTATGAAAATGTGTTGTTTATCTTTCATGTCATCATCCTGTTTCTCTCTCTCTCTCTCTCTCTCTCTCTCTCTCTCCTCTCTCTCTCTCTCTCTCTCTCTCTCTCTCTCTCTCTCCCTCTCTCTCTCTCTCTCCTCTCTCTCTCTCTCTCTCTCTCTCTCTGTTTTGTCATCATTGCCATCATCATCATCAGTCTTCATTATCCTAATGTTTTTTTTTCTTTTTATTTCTCTTATTTGCATTTACTGTTGTTGGTATTATTATTATTATTATTATTATTATTATTATTATTATTATTATTATTATTATTATTATTATTATTACTGCTGTTTTTATTATTATTATTACCACTACTGTTGTCATCGTCATTGTTGTCACCACCACCACCACCACCACCACCACCACCCTCCCTGTCACACACTGATCCATTCTTAACCTGAGTCTGTGTCTTGCAGGAATGATCTTTGACAACAGGCAGTGGTGGGTGTTATATTTAGACTCTCCCAGTATATAGAGTCATTGCCTCCTTGAATACACTTCTTCCCACCTGTCATGATCAACCTCACTCCGTTTTTTTCTTTCTTTGCCTTGCAGGAAGTGATTTAGTGGTAATAGCGATGGTGGGAGTTAGCAAATTCAGTTTTCTCTTGTATAAAACCAACAGGGCTTTTCTTTATTGCCAGATTGATCCAGTGTCTTCTTTACAGCAAAAATAATGTAATGGTTTCTTTCTTTTAATGTGTGGGAAGGAATGTAATAGTAATAGTAATGATGGGAGTTAGCAAGTTCAGGGCTTTTCTTTACTGTCAAAATAATTCAATGTCTTTTTTCTTTACTGCAAACAAATAAATAAAATCCTTCTGTTTCTTTGGCTTGCAGGGAGAAATTTAATGGTAGTCAGTGGTGAGAGTTTTCAAGTTTAGTTTCCTTATAAATAAAAACAGTGGAGCTTTTTTATCACTGCCAAAATAACAAAGTCTTTTATTTTTTCTTTTGGCTTGCAGGGAGAAATTTAATTGTAATCAGTAGTGAGAGTTTTCAAGTTTAGTTTCTTCATGAATAAAAACAGTGGAGCTTTTCATCACTGCCAAAATAATTCAACATCTTCCTGTCCCTTTGCCTTGCAGGGAGAAATTTGTTGGCAGTCAGTGGTGTGGGAGTTACTAAGTTCAGTTCCTTCCTATATAGAATTGGCAGAGCCTTTTCTTTACTGCCAAAATAACCCAACATGTTTCTCTTTCTTTGCCCTGCAGGAAGAAATGTAATGGCAATCAGAGGTGGGGAATCAGTGTCCTCCCTTATAGAATTTACAGAACTTTTCATTACCACCAGAAAACTTAACGTGTTCTTTCTTCGCCCTGCAGGAAGAAATTTGACGACAACCAGTGGTGGGAGTTGTTTGATACCAACACGTCACGCTTCTATTACTACAACGCCACCTCACAGAAGACCGTCTGGCACCGACCCCAAAACTGTGACATCATACCCCTGGCCAAGCTGCAGGTGGGTCATGTGTGTGGCCCCCAGCTGACTGACTGACTGACTGAATGACTGATTGACTGAATGTTGGCTGGCTGGATGGATGGCTGTCTGTCTGTCTTTCTGTCTGTCTGTCTGTCTGGTTGGTTGAGTGTATTAGGTTGGGAGAATTGTATTGCTGGATGAATGGATAAATGAATGGATAGGTCATGAGGATTTGTTTATTTTTAATGTTGTCATAATGAAGGGAGTAAATTACAGAATCCATATACCTTCCTTATATAATCCAGCCTGCTAAATTCTTGCCCTCAAGCTGGTTGTAATTATTTATTGAAAAACTATATAACTTAAAAGAATTGTATTTGTGCTTAGCGTCATTTAATCGTGACCTAATAGTTTTTAACAAATCAGCCGGAAATTCAGTAAAACCAAGCAAATATAGAGTCAGTACACATGTCAGTACATCATTACGTTCCCAATTAATAAGTAGAAAAATAATAATATACAAATAAATAGAAGAAAAAAACCTGACATTGAAAACAGTAGAATCACAAAACACATCCATCCAGTTTGCCAACCAATCAGCCAGTCAGCCAGTCAGCCAGTCAGCCAGTCAACAACCCTATGATTAACTGTCCCTCCTATTTAATGCCCTCATGAGTAAAGTTACCATGTCATATCAGATTATGTCATCACCTTGGTCCAACACACACACACACACACACACACACACACACACACACACACACACACACACACACACACACACACACACACACACACACACACACACACACACACACTACATTAGTCACTGAGGTTTGTGTGCTACTCAGGTTGCTAAAAAGTCTTCACTGTATAATGAGGAGTTAGTTTCTTTGAGAGGTGGGATGAGGTTTAGTGTGTGTGTGTGTGTGTGTGTGTGTGTGTGTGTGTGTGTGTGTGTCTTTGCTTATATCCCATTGAGCTGTAGAAGGGTCTTAATCTCTCTCTAACAAGATATAGCTGGTCATCACAAGTCCAGTGTGGAATTATACTCTCTTACACACGCATGCACATACATGGACAGATAGATAGATACGAGTAGATAGATTTTTATTGGCCACAAAAAGTACAAAGACTAAATAAAACAATTTATATAGATTAGGTTATGGCCAATACAAAGCCATCAGAACATTTACAATAATGGATGATTTGATAAAGTAGAATGTAAATAACAAAACTAACACACACACACACACACACACACACACACACACACACACACACACACACACACACACACACACACACACACACACACACACACACACACCACAAAGCTTCACATTCCTGCTGGTAATTCTTCCTGACAAAGAGAGGAGGAGTGTCTGTCCCCAATAGCTTTTCACGACTATTGTTCCTTCGTTCATGTGCTTAGTGTTATTATTATTATTATTATTATTATTATTATTATTATTATTATTATTATTATTATTATTATTATTATTGCTGTTGTCGTTGTTGTCATCATCATGTACATCATCATTACACATTCCCACATGAAGCAGAAAGAGGATGAGTTTGTTTTTTAAGATGTACATTCTGGGCCTCACCTGATTGAGACATAAGACCACAAGGGAACCACCAGTGTACCCACCCACCCATTCAGCTTGTGGTGGCATTTCATATTGCCAAATACTTGTGCCTGTGTATTGAGAATTCACTGTTGCTTCACACTCATCATCACCACCACCACCACCACCACCACCATTATCACTCACATGACCTTATTCTGAAACACTCCTATGCTGCACCTCCACTACTTTCAAAAAGCTTTAGTTGAAGTAACACAAGTTTTTGAGGGTGTTTTTTATGGTTCTAGTGACAGATTAGCAAGATTACTATATTGTAAACAGGAGAAACACTCTTGACAACCTGGCTAATCATCTCCGTGGCCTTTGAAAATAGTCGTGATGAGAGAGCAATGTTTCAGAATACAGGTCTTAGTCACACACACACACACACACACACACACACACACACACACACACACACACACACACACACACACACACACACACACACACACACACACACACACACACATCTTGTTCTACAGTAAGCTCTTCCTCTCATCCACCAATATCACATCCTTACTACTCACACCCCCACTCACCAGCTGTTCTCCCAGCAGCAGATCAAGCAGAACACGGAAGTGGCTGACGGACGATGATGGCAGGAAGGTGGTCAAAGAATCCATCGGAACTCAGACGCCTGCTAAACTGGTGGGTGGCCTGCTTGTGCTACTGCTGCTGCTACTGCCTGCTGTTTGCACCTTAGTTACTTCCCAGCCTGTCTTCTACTGATGCATTTAACCTGTACTATTTAACCAGTACTTCTGTCTTATATCACACCAGTTTTTATCTTTATATTGTCTCCTTACCTGCCATTACTTTGTTTTCTCCTGCCTGTCTGTCTACCTCTTTCTGCACCTTTTAATTTGTATTGCTGTTTTTCATGTTAACTTCTTTTTTTTTTTATGTGTCTTCTTCATTTGCTTCTTTACCTGGTCTTCCTTTAGTTCCCCTGCTTGTCAGTCTAGCTCCCTCTGTCCCACACTTCCTGGCTTGCCCTTGTCTTCCATTGTAGGGTTGTTTCTGCTCCTTTTACTCTTTTGTGTATGCTTCTTTTTTTCCTTGCTGCTCAGTCTCTGCCTCCTTCACTACTCTGCTTCTATTATTGTTTGTTCTGCTCCAGTCTTCTATACTGTTCAAGCTGGTGTCATGTGAGACACAATCCAATGAGCACAAACTGGAGTGGAGTTAGTTTAGTGGTGTCCTCACCTTGTGTGAGGAGTAGTGAGTGACAAGCATTGTACATATGGCAAATGGCCTTTTGCAGTCTGCTTATTTTCTTATGTTCTTATTGTCATGTGTGCTGCATCACCAGGCCTGTCCTGGGCACTCACCAGCAGTGGCTAAGTGTTTCAGTTGTGACATAGTGCAGACTTCACAATACTTAGTGTTCTGCTCATGACAATTAGGGAATTACTGCATTTGCTGCCTCATGAAATGCAGTAAAAGACAACAAAGAAGAAGAGATGAAAAAGCAATGCACTAAGCACAAAAAACTTAACAATGATATTGGCTGAAATATATAATACTGAAAAGAAGCTGGCATGAATGTGGTGGTATTGCTGAGGGAGACATTGGATACCAAATGTAGACACTACCAGTACAGTGGCTGCACATGCCACCCCCATTATGTTGTGATGGTGAAGCTTATCAACAAAGAGCGTGCTCATAAATGCAAATTTGTAATAAATTACTATCTGCTGACCAAATCAGGTAATGATCCTGTCTGATCTCAGGTGTTCACTAACAATGCCCATCCTGTCATTCGTATCAGTAAGTGACATTGGAGTTCCACAGATTGGTGTGTTTTGTGTCACCTGTGTGTGGAGCACCAAGGCAGCCACAGCTCAGGTTTGCATCTGGCTGTACTCGGTCGGAATCCAAATACAAACAAGAGACTTTTCAGCAGCAGTAGTACAACTGCTGACACCATCACAGATTTGGAAATATAATTATGACACTGTAATGGATGTACAGATACAGTACTGTACTACATGATATTATGTATTCAAGCTTCAATGGACCAAAGAGTTCACTTGATCCATTGCCTGTTGTCACTGAGCATCTTCCTTACATAACATGACACTGAACTGGTACTCAACATCTTGAAATCAAGACATCAGCCTGAAAAAACCTCACCACTCAAACTCGTGCTCATCAGATCTTGCCTTGCGTTATACAACGGTTGTCTCTCATCTTGACTGGCACGCCCTTACCTTTCCTCCGCTTCTGATATCCTTTCCTGCTCCCTGCTTCACACATCTGTTTATTATCTGCTACTGTGCTATTTTCTTTTCTTTTTTTCCCCCATTCACTTATTATGTACTTATTATGTAACTCTTCCTCTCTTGTCTCTCTTGTCTTGTGTCTGCTGATGGTTTGACTTCAGCGTGGTGAGAGGAAACACAGAGATGAAGCACAAGAAAGTAGTTAATCTCGAACATTTTAACTAATGTCTTCTTAACTCTTTTGAAGACAATGGGTAAAACTAGAGAACAAATGAAAACAGCTGAAACACTAGAGAACAAATGAAAACAACAGCAGAGACACTAGAGAAAACAAATGAAAACAAGCAAAAACACTAAAGAACAAATATGCAACAGCTGAAACACTAGGGAAAACAAATGAAAACACCTGAGACACTAGAGAACAAATATACAACAGCTGAAACACTAGAGAACAAATGAAAACAACTGTTAAAACACTAGAGAACAAAATGACCTCTGCTTCACTCCATGTTGCCTGCCTCCACTTGATTGATTACATTATTTTCTGTGCACTTTATCAGGCTCTCCTTTATGTGTCATCCTGTCACCTCACCCTCACACACCTCATCCCTCCCACCACGGCCTGCATGACCTCCCTTGTTTGTGTCTGTGTGTGTGTGTCATCTGCTTCTGGTGGTCTTAATGGTGATGCTCTTAATGGTAATGCTTCTCTCTCTCTCTCTCTCTCTCTCTCTCTCTCTCTCTCGCTCTCTCTCTCTCTCTCTCTCTCTCTCTCTCTCTCTCTCTCTCTCTCTCTCTCTCTCTCTCTCTCTCTCTCTCGATAGCTATATTTTCTTTTCTAGCTTTATCTACTCAGCTGATGCATGTGTGTGTGTGTGTGTGTGTGTGTGTGTGTGTGTGTGTGTGTGTGTGTGTGTGTGTGTGTGTGTGTGTGTGTGTGTGTGTGTGTGTGTGTGTGTTATCAGCTGTTCTTCCTTAACTTGAACCCCTCTCTCTCTCTCTCTCTCTCTCTCTCTCTCTCTCTCTCTCTCTCTCTCTCTCTCTCTCTCTCTCTCTCTCTCTCTCTCTCTCTCTCTCTCTCTCTCTCTCTCTCTCTCTCTCTCTCTCTCTCTCTCTCTCTCTCTCTCTCTCTCTCTCTCTCTCTCTCTCTCAGCACTGTGCCTTGCTCCTTCATAATATTAATGGTAACATTTTGTCACCTTAGCCTCATTATCATTCATTTAACATCCATTGTAATATTTATATCATACTCTGCTTTCTCTCAACCATCAAATGTAAACTTTCCTTATCTAACTGCTGGTGCTTCCTACTTCTTATGTAGAATTAGCAGTAGATTAACACAGCTGGTCTGGTACTGTTGACTAGAGATGATGAGATGATGCTAAGTGCTAAGCTGCACACTTGTCACTTACATGTATTTTACTGCATATATATATAAGTATAATGAGCCTTCATGTTAGTGATCCCCATGTGCTGAGGGTCATCACTGAGTGCTGCTGCTCTCCTGTCCCACAAGATGCACACTTCCATAAGTAGTGCCCAAGGTGTCACTGATGACTGGCTGTAAGCAGGCTTGTCTGATGAATGCTTCCTGACAAAACTGTATTCTTGATGACAACACTTTGCTGAAAATATTGCAGGAGACAACACTCTGGCCAACACCATGTCCTTTATTGATCAGTATATTGTGGCTCAGAACTGTTTCCTTCCTTCAAGTCATACCTTAAATATTTTAGTGGCAGTAATGAACAGTCCTCCTGCTGTTCTTCTGAGGAAACTCCCTTGATAACACTGCAGTGCATCTTGTGTGGGCAGCAGTGCTTTGCATATTCTAAGCAACATGGATAACACTTGTATGATTGGGTGATTAATAAATGTTTTTTCAGTATTTAAGGATAGATTAAGCTCCACAGATCTTGTAAACAGAATTCTGTATATTTCAATTGAACCAAACCTCATGAAAGTGATGGTGGTGTGTTGTTGGTGGAGTGGAAGGCAGATGTCCCACCATGACAAGGTTACAGGGAAGGAATGTTTATTGTTTGAACAAATGCTTCCCTCTGACCTTTGGGCTGTTTTTGTTTAGAGGATTGGAGGACAGTGTGTGTGTGTGTGTGTGTGTGTGTGTGTGTGTGTGTGTGTGTGTGTGTGTGTGTGTGTGTGTGTGTGTGTGAATCAAGTGAGCTTGAATTAACTCACAGATGGAATAGTGTGTCTTGAGTATCAGAAGAGACAGGGATGACAGTGGTAACAATTGTGTTGTGTGGTGCCATAAGACAGGCTGTGGAGGTGTTGGTGGTGGCGCATTGGGTAGTGTGAGATGCAGGATCGGAGGTAACATCCCGCCCACACTTTCCTTTCATCATCTATATCATGTATTGGCACCGCACTCTGTCACCAAGAGTTACCCACCAGCACCACCAGTACTGTGTGGGTGTGGAGCACGTGTGGTGGGGTGCTGTGGGTACTCTCATTACTGTACTGAGATGAGCTACTATACCAAGATGAGGTAGGCATGCCACCAATTCAGGCTGGGGACAGATAGACAGACACCAGGTGACTTAGGTGTACACAGGCTAAAAAAAAACTCTTGGTAAGTCCTCAGTTCACATCCCAGGGAAAGAAAATACTTGAAAAAAACATCATAGTGTGTTAACATTGTCATTGTTTTGGGGGATAATTGTAATTTGTCCATGAGTGTGTACACAAAATATTCATGGCAAGGTGCCTTCCTACCTGCCTGTACTAGTGTCACAGCTGATTTACAAGTGTGCTTTCCAAAACTGATTGATGTCTATGCCTTTATCATTGGAGAAATTAATGTATGTTGTTAAGAGTCAGTGGCTGTGTTCATGATCTATTCAGCAAAAAAAAAATGGTGATGCAGCTTTTCTTCCTTACACCCCCTCCCACAAAATAAAGAAATAGATAATAATAATAATAATAATAATAATAAAAATAATAATAATAATAATAATCATAATCATAATAATAATAATCTTGAGGTATGTCAAGAAAACCCCAGTTGTAAGTATTAAGTGATACCGCAGTTTACTTAGGGCAATGGTGCCTCAGTTACCTTGAAATTATTCCCCTTGTCTGAGCTTCCTTATCACTTTTCAAAACAGCCTGCAAAGTCCACTCTCAGGATTCCCATCAGTTGCTTCATTGTCTTCTTCATTTTGTTCACAGTCTGATTCTCTCTCTCTCTCTCTCTCTCTCTCTCTCTCTCTCTCTCTCTCTCTCTCTCTCTCTCTCTCTCTCTCTCTCTCTCTCTCTCTCTCTCTCTCTCTCTCTCTCTCTCTCTCTCTCTCATATCAGCTTTGAGGAAAGTCAGAAAATGCAGAGAGGCGAGTCAGGACTGTAAGGGCTGGCTGACCTGAGAAATGTGATGATTTGTCAAAGATCTTAAGAACATCAGCAATTTCACATTTTGATGCGACACATTTGACATAAGTAAATAGCTGACAATGTGAACTCTGGACTTCCATGTACCACCTCACTCTTGTCTATTGGTACACATGTGCACTCCAGGTGACTCTGCCCTCCCAACCCCTAGGAGACCCTCCCTTCCTCATCCCCTCTTCTGTATACTTCAGCACACCAAGAAATGCCCCCTTCCCTTCTCTCCTCTTCCCTCCCTCACTATGATAAGTGCTCCAGGTCCCTTTCTTTCTCTCCCGTTCTCTTCCTTCCCACCCTCTGCCCTGCCCCCCTCCTCCTCCCCATCCCCTTCGTTCAGTAACCTTGGGCAAAACATGTCTTACTGCAATGGAGGACATCGTTTGGTTGGTGTTGTGGTGTTACTAATTGTTTGTTGTCACCTGTTTTTGTAGCAGCACCTGTGTTTAATGCTGAGGGAATATGTGGTGGTGATTTTTGCACCAGATTAACCTTTGTTTATCCTTGACATGTTTGTTTATTTATGTATTTGATTTAATTTCATTTTATCATATATTTGTTTTTTTTATTTGTTTATTTGTTTATTTATTTGTTTGCTTTAATTTGATTTGATTTAATTTATCTGTTTTATTTATTTGTCTATTTATTTATTTATTTCATTTTATTTTTATTTATTTATTTATATTTTATTTTATTTTATTTTTTATTTATTTATTTTATTATTTATTTATTTTATTTATTTATTTTATTTTTTATTTATTCATTTATTTTTTATTTATTTGTTTATTTATTTATTTATTTTTTTTTTTTTTTTGCCTGCTGCTAACTGTGGCTTCAAATAATATGTACTTAGTAGTGCTTTGATCTGCTTGTATTTACTGTATGTATGTATGTATGTATGTATGTATGTATTCATTAACAACTAAATGCTTATCTATAACTTTGTTTAGAAGTTACTGTTGCTGATAATGTATGTTTCCTCCACAAACATTAAGCTTTTGTGCAGATTTCTTTTATTCACAAATAGAATAATATTATATTGTATTGATTTGTTCATTTATTTATGAAAGCTTATTATCTTTCTATGAGGTTGAGCTGGGAGGAAAATTTTTGAGGAGTTTTGGATTTTCCATACTTTGGCAACTGAAGCTTTACTTAATTAGTGCAGGAAATATAATGATATGGTGCAGAGATATTGCATTGTAAAGCCATTGCTGTGAGTGGAGGAGTGGAGGGCACCACCAGCTGTGTTATTACTCACAGCTTGGCCTCACCAAGCTGTGTTCCCTGGGACAGCATTGCATTCCCTTTACTGCCACTGACACCCAAACTCTCGTTACAGCTTGGAGGAGTGATGGGGGGGTCAGGAACATGAGACTCAATGTAAGGTCAGGTTGGGAACAGTTCAGGCTTATATTCTCAAAATTGCACATTCATAGGAGATTATTTGCATTGTTTCCAACTTTGAAAATCATAAGACATGTCATATTTTTGAGGCACTCAGCAGATAGTGCTTAAACTGGAGGCAACTTGTTCAGGTCATGCTGAGAAAAGGAATTCTCATGGTGACAGAAAGATATTTTTCGACGTTAATGAAATCTTGGGTAAATTTTATTGTATGGCCTCTTGGTTGTGTGCTCATTGTAATTGTTAGCTTTAGTTTTAATTGTGTAGCTTGGAAGGTCTCTCTCTCTCTCTCTCTCTCTCTCTCTCTCTCTCTCTCTCTCTCTCTCTCTCTCTCTCTCTCTCTCTCTCTCTCTCTCTCTCTCTCTCTCTCTCTCTCTCTCTCTCTCTCTCTCTCTCTCTCTCTCTCTCTCTCTCTCTCTCAGGCAGGGATCAGAGTGGGGGTATAGCATAGAAGGTTTAGTCAGTGAGGCAAATACAATGCAGAGGTGTAGCTTGGAGGGTGTAGTGTTGTCACCACCACACCTGTGGGTGGTGTAGTGCTTTCCAGTCTGGCATTAGCCTTATATAGCTGTTGCTTGTGTGTTGGCCAGCCTAGATGCAGTATTATTCCTTGTTGTGTTCATATCTTTTAGTTTCACTTTGGATATTTCAGAATTATTTTCTTGATTTATAGCACATGTAATTGCCATTTATTTGCATATAGGTACTTTTTATGAATTTTTGTGTAGTTTAATGGTTGCATTATTTTTATCTTTGTTTTGTTACTGACTCTAACTCTCTTGGGTGACTGTGGTGGCTGTGGTGGTGGTGGCGGTGGTGGTGGCTGGTTCCTAACAGCAGATTCCTTTCACCATTCCGGTGGGCACCTCGCCCCCCAAACAGCAGCAGCAGGCGCAGCATTCCTCCCCAGCCCCGCAGCAGCTTCGCCTCAAGACCAATGGTTCCCTCCCCTTCTCCACCACCACCACCACCACCATCTCCTCTTCCACCTCCACCACTACCACCTCCATCCCTCCCCATAAAAACGGTGTCCTCCAGGCTGCTGTCCCCAGCATGGCGTCCACCCCACACCATCCCAAACTGTCCCCAAGTAGTTCCCTGAGTTCATCCCGGTCGTCCTTGAGTGGTGTGCCCGGTCCAGGCTCCCTCCAGCGGTGCCACAGTGCCTTCCTGGGGCGGCGGGGCCCACGGGGTTCCCTGCCAGGGATAAGCAGCAGCAGTGGGGCAGAGGAAGTGCTAGACTGCGGGGGGGGAGGCGGGGCAGGGCGGCGTGGGGGCCGGCTGAGGTGGTCAGGGCGGGCCGTGCCGCACTCACGGACTGGCCCTGGCCCGGGGTCATTGCAGAAGAAGGAACCATCCGGCCTGACGGATGGCCTCTCCCTCCCACACTCCTTGGCTAGGAGGGTGACCAGCTCCACCACACAGACTTCCTCGGCACCCTCCCCGCGGCCCACCAGGCGGCCCTCGGCTCCCACCACCTCTCCCAGCGGCGGCGGCAGTGGAAGCAGAGGTGGCAGCAGTGGCAGCACTCCAGGCCATCACCACCACCATCACCACCGCCATACTGGATCATGCTCCCACCACCACCATCACCACCACCACCACCCCGAGGCCACCAATGGGGAGGCAGGTGGACGCAGGATGCGCCGCAGCTCCCAGTCCTCGCAGGGGTCCTCACTGTCCTACACCCGCCCCTACAAGCAGGTTAGCGCCTCAATCTAGGCCTCTCTAGCGGCTGGCTGTAGTGTAGCGCCGGCAGGTAGTGGGTAGCAAGCGCTTATTGCTGTGTGGAGGCTGCCACATCTTCACAACAGCAGCCACCTGTTGCACGGCCTGTGTGTGTGGCAGTGACCCAGGGGCTCCACTCCTGGCATGGCCACCCTTGTCTTGCACTTCTGGGAACACCTCTTGGTGGTGGACTGCTAGTTGGCGGTGAGGGCGAGGCTCAGCTGGCTCGCCTCCATCGCTGAGGTGTAACATGCTCTCCCACTCTCTCACTCTTTCTGTGTCTGTCTGAACACTGGTGATGGAGGATGTGCATTGTGGGGCTTGTAGGCTAAGGCTTGGAAGCAGATCATTCTAGTCAAGTAATCACTCCTGTGTAAGCTGTAAGTCTTATGCTCAAGTTCTCATGTAACCTTTAGGTAATTGCACCCACTGTTGTAATGAAAACATGGACAAAGATGTGTGTGGAAATTATGAAGGTTTAAGGCAAGGTTTGGTGTGACAGATAAGAGGAGGAGGAGGTGACAGCGAGACATGACTCATACCCTCCCTGCCCTTGGCCACAGCACACTTCATCTGCTGCACTACATCACTGGCAGGGATGAGAGAAAAAATACTGTAAAATCACCATCACATTAATCCTTAAATGATGGTGAAGTGACACGCTACCCAGGATGTGATGAGGTCCTGCCTTCTTGACAGTCCCTGCCAACATGAGGTGGTGGAGCAGGCACACACTGACTGGACAACTGACTGATTCACTGATTTGTGGCTGTACTACATGACTGACAAGTGCACACATACACACAGTTAGACTTACATACGTGGGGTTCAAGAGAAATATACATACTATAGGATTTTGTAAGAAACGGAAGAGTCACCATGAGATACAGTTTTCCTCGAGAAGCATAGAAATCTGGAACACTTGAGCTATAAAATTAGTACACACTAGAAATAGTCAAGAATTTAAAGTGAAGTTGGATATCAGTAAATCTGGAAACATGAACAACACATACCAGTAGCTCTTTTCATCTACACATATTACACACACACACACACACACACACACACACACATAATCAAAAGGAAGGACTAATAATAGGATACAATACAAAAGTCAGCACATCTAATCACCAAACTGTTACCTTTCTGGACTCCCTGACTGGTGGTGGAGTGGTGGTGCTTGTGATGGCAAGGTTTCTTTCCTCATGTGTGGGGTGTAAGTTAATGATAAGCAGTTATTAATGGTGTAGTACTTTACTTCTCTCCCACTATCTTTCCATGCCTTCCATTATAGGCTCTCATTCTCTCTCTCTCTCTCTCTCTCTCTCTCTCTCTCTCTCTCTCTCTCTCTCTCTCTCTCTCTCTCTCTCTCTCTCTCTCTCTCACATTCAGCATCATTCATCAGAGTAATTTGTTTATTCTTTGAACTCTTATTTATTGATGCATTTTTCTTTATATTCATCATCATCTGATTCATCATGAAGGTAAGTTGTTATTTTCTGTTATGTCAGTAATGTTATTCTCATATTTTAAAAGCACTGTTTGCTTGTTAACCAAAGGCTTTCTTGATCCAAGGAGTTACTGAGTTACTGATAAGAAAAAGAATCACAAGAATTCACTTTTTAATTTTTTTTTTTTATCATTATTCAGTATTCAGCTTTGAATTAAAGATTTAAGCTTTTCTTTTCTTTAGCATGTTCAAAGATGAGGATTCTAAATGTCTTATTGAGAGCAACTGTAATTGCACATTGCACTTTGTGTATTTCTGATAACCTGGAAACATTGCACTAAACAGTGTGATACTTTGCACCAAATGTTAGTGAAATGTGTCATTAAAATAATAATATTGTTAAGAAAAAAGCTTATCAAGCATAGATGCATTACCTTTGGCAGCATGTTAGTGTGCTTCAGTGTTGTCAGAACTACGTGTGGTGAAGCCCTTGCCAGGACTGTGTAGGGATGTAAGCCAAGTACACACCTCTGCCTCTGTGGTGGTGGTGTGTTCTTCCCAATCAGGTCCCAGAGGCTGTCTCAGCACCAGCCATTGTCCTCCTGCAGGAGTCAGGTCGTTCCAGCGACAGTTCCATGTCACAGAGCCGCACTTCCTTGGAGAGCTCCGGCTACCGGCTGCTGGATTCTCCACGGGGCGGCCCCAGGGACACCAAGTTGGCTCTGGCAGGGAACAGCAGAGTGGGTGAGCGCCGCAGCAAGGAAGGAGACCCTGCTTCCTCTCCACGCTCGCCCGATTCCATGTCTTCTCAGTCCTCCCCAACTCATCCCCAAGGGGCCCCTGGCACCCCCTCCTCCCATCGGCGACCTCATCCGGACAGAAGAGAGCCATCCTCGCGCTACAAGGGGGCACCGCAGCATGACTTTGCTCTGCTACAGATGGCCAAGCAGCGAAGCTTTGATGTCTCCAACTACCCCAAGAGGTCAGAGCTGAACCTGGACCGGCCACGTGAAATAGCCCTCTCCCGCAGCTACAGCTTCATGTCTCGGCCACGCTGCCACGACGAGGATGGCATGCATGAGCGCTTCCTGGTGGCCAGCAGTGGTGGCGGCAGTGGCACCAGTGGCCTGCGTTCAGTGGAGTCCACACCACAGCCACGCCGCCGCAACAAGCATGAGGCAGCTGGCAGCCCGGACTCGTCCCTGGGCTCCCATGGTTACCTCAGCCACAGACAACGTTCAGATAGTTCTGGCCTGGAGAGTCTGGCCACTCCTATGATGCACCGCAAGCAGCGCTCCCTTGAGTCAGGTAAAACCAGGCTGAGGGCAGACCTGCGGCCAAGCAGCAGTGCACACACCAGGCTGGTTGCTTCAGATTCTAGTCCCAGTCCCCCTAGTCCCAAGCACGAGTTCTCACCATTCACCTTTGAGTCTCCCAAGGGGCAGGACAGTGGGGCATCCACACTCACTGACAAAGACACTCGTTCCAACTACGGCCGAGGCTCAGCAGACAGCTCACCCCACTCCCAGGTTGACTCTGGCCTGGTCTCTGGCACCACCGGCAGCCGTGGCTCCATCGACAGCAACTCCCGGCGGACAGAGCGGCCAGACAAGGAGACCAAGCACTCTTCTGCCGAGGCCACCGCCAAGGTCTCCCCAAGCCGGCCAGCCAGCGAACGCGAGGGTCGGCGCTGCAGCCACCGCCGCCACCACCACTGCAGCAAGCACCGCAGCGGTAACCCCGCCCCAGCCTCCGGAGGCAGTGGTGCCACCCCAGCCAGCACCACCACTGCACCATCAGCCACCACAGACAGTGACCGCAGCGACACCCTCCAGAGCAGCAGCAGCTCCCAACACCTGATGCAGGCCGGCAGCGGCACAAACAGCCACAACCACAATTCAAGCTCAGGCAGCAGCAGCACTGCCAAGCAGGCCTCCCCCAGCAGCAGCAGCAAGCAGGCCAGCCCCAGCACTGGTGGTACAGGGCGGCAGACCAGCCCCTCCACAACCACCACCACTACTACCACCACCACCACCACTGCCTCCACTCCAGGCAGACAGACCAGTCCGCAGCACCATGACCTCACACATCTCTACTCCAATCTGGAGTACGTGTATGAGCAGCCTGTGTACCAGTACATCATGGAGCAGGCCAAGCTCACAGGTAGGTCAGGCTGGGGGCTCTTTGTGCCTCAGGGATGCCTTCTTCTTTTTCTTCTCCTCCTCCTCCTCTTCCTCCTCCTCCTCCTCCTCCTCCTCCTCCTCCTCCTCCTCCTCCTCCTCCTCCTCCTCCTCCTCCTCGGGAGGAGCCTTCTGCTATGCTGTCCTGTCTCTCTTCCCTGTAGCTAGTTAGAAGTAGTTACCAAACAGCCTTGCAAGGACCAAAAGGTCTGTTTCTGTTTGGCTTTCCTTTGTATTCCTCCTCCTCCTCCTCCTCCTCCTCCTCCTCCTCCTCCTCCTCCTCCTCCTCCTCCTCCTCCATGTACAAGAATGGATAGGCTCCCTGACAGGACAGCGAACATGCACAATGTATCACAAATCATGCTGTAATGATCACCATGACTCCAGCAGAAGCACTTGTCTTGTTAATGGTAGTCATAAGCACATTGGTATTAAGTCATTGATACCCTGGTATGAACAACTGTCCCTTCATAATGAGTGTTGATTACTCAGGTTACCGGTTTGGTGATGCTCTGTTTGAGGACGGTGACTCCCTGCACAGTGATGACTCTGGTGGTCGCCACGATGACAGCGATGAGTTTGCCGATGACGAGGGGATGTCCAACGCTGACTCTTCCTCACAGGTACACAACCATATGCATCATTATAACTTGCTGGAGCATTACATCACTGCAGTTCTTTATTCCTTATATTGGAGATGGATGTTTAAAATTATTAGTGGTTGTGGAGATGCTCTTCCTGTCATGATTCACTCCTGACATTTGAAGGTGGGTCTCCATATACCAATCCTTTGCATGATGTGTCACCATAATTAGGATATGAAGGTAATATGTACTGATATTCTGCCACTTCCTCCTTAGGAATACTTGGAAGATGTCAACTACTTGGCTGATGATGAGATGTATTCTGACTTCTACATGCCATTTAGCTGGCGGAACAAGACCAAGCTGGGTAAGAACTAATTCTCTGCTCTTGTTTGGTCCAAGTTGATGCATTTGTCTTACTGTGTGATAGAACTGATGGGGTGTATGTGTGTTTGTTGGTGTGTACATATGTGTGTGAATCACAGAACCCACGAAGACATGTGTATCAAATAAATACTGTACACAAATGAGAAACTAAAAACAGCATCAGGCTTGCTAACAGAAAAGGTAATGTATCAGTGTTGATACCTCCTCCCTCCCTAACAGATGAAGAAAACACAGTAGATGGCACCAAAGAGAGCCAGGCACCTTCGGCAGTCCACAGTGGGCCTGGCATCACAGCACCTTCGCCACAGGTGGCCCCCAGGACATCTCTGCCTTGCACCATCCCCAGTGCAGCCTCCCACACCCCCATGCCCCCCAACAGCCTCCCCCTAGACACCCAGCATGCCTCACTCAGAAGGAAGCAGGACACAAGCAACCACCAGCCCCTGTACTCACCCATCCTGGAGAAGGGCGAGGTGAGGCCTGCAGGGGAGGGAGGGATGGGAGGCATCTATGTGCATGTGTGTGTGTGTGTGTGTGTGTGTGTGTGTGTGTGTGTGTGTGTGTGTGTGTGTGTGTGTGTGTTTACTCAGTTTTAGTATATATATGGCCTTAGCTTCATTTATGTGGTCATGTCTTGGTATCTTGGTTCAATTTTTCCTTTAGTTAACATACACTCCTTGCCCCTGCGTATTACTTCTTCTTCGACATAGTTTATTCAGACACTTATATTTCTATGAAGGGGTGTGTGTTTGTATTTACCTAGTTGTATTTACCTAGTTGTGGTTTATGGGAAAAGAGTTGTGTGTGTGTGTGTGTGTGTGTGTGTGTGTGTGTGTGTGTGTGTGTGTGTGTGTGTGTGTGTGTGTGTGTGTGTGTGTGTGTGTTTACATGATTGATCCAAACATGGGCTCTTCAAACATGGTATAGATAAAGGTATCCCTTGGCAAACCTCAAACTAACTCCATTGCAGCACCCTGACCCACATGATGCCTATCAGTGCACACTTGTCTCCTATTTATTTTAGGGTATGTAAAATCCAGAAAAGATACAAATTAGGAAAATCTGAGAAACTGAGGGAATAAAAACTAAGCCATCAGTGATTTAAGATGGTTAAGTGAAACTATACATATTCGTAAAGCAACAGTTGTAAAGAGGAATTGACAGTATATGTGTGTGTGTGTGTGTGTTTGTGTGTGTGTGTGTGCACGTGCAAATACATGGCTAGGGACTTCTCTGTCATGGCCATCACCCTGCAGAGTGTATGTAAGGGAAATTAAGTGTATAGAGGAATAGATAGATGGTGAGACAGATGATCATTGCACTACATAATCCTTGTCTCTGATGCCCCCTCTCTTGAGTACTGTCCCGGCTCCTGTAGGGCATGTAATGGGGAATTAATGGCTGAAAAGTATTGCAACACATTGTCTCTCTGCCTCAGCTAAGTGGTGGTGGTACTGGTAGTGGTGGAGGACAGCTGGGTAACCGTCCGCTCTCCATCTCCATCCCGAATATGACTGACCCAACACTTACAACCAACCCTGTGACTGGCTCTCTCCATCGCCCCTCACAGGTCAGTCACTTGCTTGCTTACTCACTCACTCACTCACTCACTCACTCACTCACTTGCTCTTTCTTTCATGTGCTTTTTTCTCCTTTATGAGGAAGTAAAATTAATAAATCATCATAATACAAGATAGTTGCTTTACTAGACAACAAAACTAATTCATCTTTTTCTTTTCACTAATGGTGGTGAAAGTTATTGTTGTTGTTTACCATTCTTTTCTCTCCTTCTCCATGACATTAGATTTGTTTGTTCTTTTGTGGTGTAACAATAGATGTGTTAGCTAATCTTTCTCTCCAGGGCCTCTTTTTCACTTAGAAACACACTTAAAGGACTGGCCGTGACGAAAAAGTCCCTAGTGACCTTTTTCTAAGATCAGCTCTTTTGTAGTACAAATTTTTCCAGTTTGCTCTGTATCTTTGCTTCCACTCAAGGCTTCCCACCCTCATCCTCAGGGACTGACGGCTCTCTCCCTCATGAAGAAGCCCCCCTCAGAATCAGACTTTGAGCGGTACAGTGGTGGCGGCGGTGGTGGTGAGGGGCACAACATGGAGAAGTATGCACAAGAGAACCTCAACATCCACACCCGTGGCCTCCTGAGGAAGAAAGTGCCTGTTGTGGACATGATCTCATGGACAAAGGTAGTAATGCTGTAACCTCAGTGTTTGTGTGCACACTACCCCAGCATATAACACACTTTGGAACAGCAAGATTCATGTATAGCATGGAAAAAAATTTTTATTTATTTCTATTTACTTATTTATTTATTTATTTATTCATTTTATAAGTACAAAACAAATGCAGCAAGTATTGTATAGAAGTGACTCAAGAAGTGTCTCAAATGTGAGGAGTGCATTCACTATGCACTGCTATGTAGTGGACTACTTTGTCCAACATGCACCCATCCTCAGAGACAATGAGGGTCACATTTGGCCTGGTATTCTTACATTTGACAAACACTCCCTGTAAGATCAGGAATGATGACAAGGCTAAAAAGAACTGTAGCAGGTGGAAGCAGTGCTGTGTCACACTCACTCACAGAATTTTTTGGATTATTTCCTCTGATTCATCTAACATAATTCACTTAACAGTAACTTAACTTGCTTAACTTACACATTAAGTATGTTTTTTTTTATTGCTAGTTTTTGGTATGTCAAGGACTGTTTATGTAACACTATTGCTGTGCTGTATGCTTGTGTACTGTACTTTTATTTAGTGCATTGGTTCCATGCCAGGGAGCAAATTGCTTCCAGAGATAATATGGCAATTTTTTAATGACAGCAAAAAATGTTCTAGAAGAAAAGTTGAGAAATTTGTGAAACTGATAGAACAGTGTGATGCCATGAATGTAGGTAACACTTCTTGTGCTGTGTTCACTTGGGTCATGGACAGAAAAAAGTTGTGAACTACATACTGATTGTGTGTATCTATCCATATTTTGATGCAGGCTAAGGGTTAAGCATATTAACAAAACTTTCTGTTGTTACAAATTTAAAAGAGTTAGTAAAGTAATATTAATTTTAATGGTAAGACTCCTTGAATCTGTGGCACCAATAACTCCAGAACCAAACAAGCATTGTGGGTTTGGTCACCTCAGATCAGTGCACCAAGCCACCTGGGATAAAGGTAACATCTCAGCTAAGGTAACCTGTGCCTGTACCTCCCCTCAGGACTTGATAAGGAAACCTATGTTGGCCACCCTGGACAAGTCCCTCAAGAACCAGGCGTGTGACTTGTTCCGGCTGGTTCAGATCTACATGAGTGACCGCAAACCCAAGCCAGGCATGACTCTCAACTCAGTGGGATTGGATCTGGTGAGCAACTGCTTCAACACAGAAGACCTCAGAGATGAACTCTTTGTGCAAATCTGCCGTCAAACCACTGAAAATCATAAGAGGTACGATAATTATTTATACTCAAAAACATCTTCCTCCTCCTCCTTTCCTTGTTTATTTAGTCTTTTCCAGTAGCATTGATGGTTAACCAAATGCTTCAGTAGTTTTTAATTAAAGATGTATTTTCGTCGCTTTATTAATCACCTCATAATTTTGTGCTGCATTGAAAAAGGTGAATTGCTTTGTAAGAAAAATTATCCCAATAATATTTGTAAATTTAATTTGTTTGCATAAAAGGTTGCCATTCTTATTAACTCCAGTATTTTCACTGATGAGAGCACAGTGACCTTGCTGTTACTGCTGTAGTGTTCTGAGTGTGACAACAGCTTTCCCACCACAGGGACAGTCTGAGGAGAGGATGGGAGCTGCTGGCTATCTGTTTGGCATTCTTCCCACCTTCAGACAAATTCAATCCTTATCTGGCTGGGTACATCTCTCGTCACTGTGACCCGGCCTTCTGCTCTATGTTTCCCGATGTCTCCAAGTGGCCCATCCACATCCAGGTTGGTCACTGTTTTTTGTCCATATTTTGCACATTTATTATTTTATTTATTTATTTATTTATTCCAAGGACAACAAAAAGTGAAAAAAAAATGGGGGGGTGGCCGGTCAGAGTGCCAGTCCCAAAGTTATGGTGTTGGCATTGACACTTCAATCTGAGTGATGTTGAGGAGGATGGGGAGTGTTGTGAAGAGCCTGATGTGTGGGTGTGTTGCCTTTGCAGGTTGCTCACTATGCCGGCGTGTGCATGAAGCGCCTGGAGCGGACAACAGTCAATGGCAAGCGGCAGCGGCTGAAGAAGCCCACACTGGAGGAGATTGACTTGGCCCGCCTCCACATCTTCCGAGCCTCCATGTTTGGCAGCACGATTGAGGAGGTCATGGCACTCCAGAGGGACAGGTGAAGCATTTGCCTCTTATCTTGGCACAGTGTTTGAACAGTCAGCCATGAAATAGTCATTTGGGTTCAGGTTAACAAGCTGTAAATAAATTATATCAAGTCAGTTCAGAGGATACATATCTGGCATTCAGCTTCCAGTCAGTCTTGTGAGCATATCAGAGCCCATCCAATCCCTGGCCTTCATGTTAAGGTAGTATTCCTTTCTCTCATAAATGTACACTGAAACGAGTGTCATGCTGACAGGTACCCCCACCGTCGCCTGCCGTGGGTTCAAACCACACTGTCAGAGGAGGTCCTGAGGCTGCAAGGTACCAACACAGAGGGCATATTCAGGGTTCCTGCTGACTTTGAGGAGGTGAGTTCCAACACACACACACACACACACACACACTAACACATACTCTGTGTTGTATTGCATAGCCAGATAAGTTTATTATATGCATTAAATGAGGTTGGAAATACTGTTTGATGTAAATGAGGCATAGCAGCTCAGATTCAAGATTGGCTTAGTAAGTTGTCTTTATTTGTTAGTCTCCAGTCTGTGCTCACTACAAGAAATTGTGAGCAGGAAGGGAAGATAATCTTGACACTAGAATCTTCCTGAACACCAAAGTGGTGTGCACAACTTGGGATGACTCATTTCAGACTTCCTTATGCCTCAAGTCATGACTGAGAGAAGTCTAAACTCTCCTCAAGAAAGTGCTCATTGTCACAAAATTTACCAGAGGTGATTGGTGTGTCATTCCTTTTGGCAGGTACACCAGTTGAAGCAGGTGGTGGACCAGTGGGAGGTTGGTGACTGTGGTGAAGCCCATGTGTGTGCCGCGTTGCTCAAACTGTGGTACAGGGAGCTGTATGAGCCCCTTATCCCAGACTCCCTGTACCAGGCTGCTATCAATGCCCATGAAGACCCTCAGCAGGCAGTGGCCCTCGTCAACAACCTCCCAGAGATCAACAGGCTTGTGCTTTCCTATCTCATCAGGTGAGTCCCCCATCTTGTCCTATGAAAAGACTCATCAGGCATTACTTCTTTGGGTTATGTGATAAAAGAAAGTTGTAAGTATTGTGGAAAATAACATGGTGATGAGATGCAGCATGGAGGCAGGTCAAGATGCTGATATAGGCCCACTTCTTTAAATGTATTAGTAATTATGAAGCAGCAAGCTCCACGATTGTATTTGGTTTTACTAAACCCACAGTCACATTCATTAAACACTGGATGGAAGGTCCAATGTCAGGTTAGTAAATACTGAGCTTTCCACATAGGTTGGCAGCTCTGGTTCCCTCAGTGATGAGAAAAAGTTGCCTAATTTTATGTTATTTCTCATTTATTAGCAACTGTTTCATTTCCCTTCTGGCTATAGTTTAAGAAAGAGTTGATCTATCCATACTTGCCTTCAGAATCATCATACAACATATGATAGTGAAGAAATCTGTGATTATATGGTGATGTTTGGAGCAATCACAAGAGTGGCTTAATCAGAGGCAGAGGACAGACCTATTTTGGCTTGTAATAAAGTTAATAGTGAGCATTTCTCACTGAACATATGTGTGGAGATGCGCGAGTTATTCCTTTTTGTATAGTATTAAAAGAAACCTGAAAATCGAATGTGCACAGACCTATGTGGAGGCCAGTGGAATCGCCGTCCAAGAGACAAGTGGGAGGTTTTATAATACTTGATAAATAGGAATTATAATAATATTGCTGATATTTTCTTTACCCTCACACTAATGAATGATGATTGTCCTTGCTGTAGAAGCAATATCAGTCAAAAGTAATCCCCCATGATCAAACTAAACCTAACTTAACCTAACTAAATTTTAAATTTGCTGTCAGCATTATAGATAATTTGCAGTGGATATATATGGGGTTCAAATTATTCAGAATGAGAAGCCCTATCTGATAAGAGATTAAAATAATATTGGGACTTGTCAGGTGACAGGGGATGCTGGCCATAAATAAACCATAACTCAGGCTACAAACACAGCCTCCCAAACACACCTGAACACGGCATTTTGAACATCAAAATCTATTAACTTGGAGGATGTATAGTTTTTCTTTCACATAGGAACACTTTGGTACATTTTAATATCTCTAACATAACTTTCCATTGCATAGGACTGGTAAATATCATTGGGGCTTGCTGTTGGGGAGGGGTGGTTCTCCCCAACATTTCCAATACAAATTTTTTGGATTTGGTTGACCTACCCTGAAGCACACTGTGGGAAAAGTGTTAAAAAAATAAAGAAAAATAGCTACATTGGTATTAGTAAATACTAACACCGCGTTTAAAAAAACAGGCCATAATTTTGTGTGATGAGAGACAGAAATGAGTGGAAAAGCTGTGATATTTGGGTGTGGACGTTGAGGCAGAGATGAGCCATAGGATGGAAGGAACTAAGGTTTTAGCAGTACTGAGTATAGTTTGGAGAAAGAAATATCTGTCTGAAGTGAAAATGGGATAATTTTTAGTGCCATCTGTTATATGGCTGTGAATGTAAGTCCAGGAAAAGGATGCAGTTGCTGGTGCTTAAGAATGATTTGAGGTGTGAGACAATATCATTGACTAAAGGAAAACAGGATCAAAGAGATTTGTGGAAGCTAACATAGTTTGTTGGAGAGAGTTTTGAAGGGGTATGCTTGTTTACTCTGGTTCTCTTAATTTTCTCAGGTTCCTACAATACTTTGCCCAACCAGAGATTGTGGCAGCCACCAAGATGGATGCCAGCAACCTGGCCATGGTAATGGCACCCAACTGCTTGCGCTGCACCAGTGATGACCCTCGCATCATTTACGAGAACACCCGCAAAGAAATGGCCTTCATCCGAACCCTGATACAAAACTTGGATACAGCCTTCATGGAGGGAGTGGTCTGAGGCAGGAGGGAGGGCAAGGAGTGGCCTTGCGGGGATGTCAGCAGGTGACGGAGGCAGTGCAGCAGTGTGGCAATGCGCACACATTCAACACAAAGAGCGCCCAAAATGTGCTCCTTAAATATTATGTTGGAGCTGCCCCAATGTATTGGTGCTTTACTTTATTCTACCCTTCTGGGTGCATCTTGTATTTTAAAAACATACTTACAAACACACACACACACACACACACACACACACACACACACACACACACACACACACACACACACACACACACACACACACACACACACACACACACACACACACGGTTAAGTGATCATAAAAACAAACAAACATATTGTTTTCCCCCATGTATTTTTATTCCTTGTCATTTGGTGTTTGTGGGTTGCTCTACAAACCATTAGTGTTGCAGACAGCGTGCTGGCACCAGTGGTCGCTGGCAGTAGAGATAGTGGTAGTTGGTGGTAGTTGTAGTAGTAGTGGTATTGGGCAACCTGTTTCTTTCTCTACAGCATTTAAAGTTGCATTTATTGCTTACAATTACAGGAAACATGTATGTGTTGCATAATGTTGATGAGTCTTAGTGCTTTGTTGCTGAATACTTCATTTCCACAGTCAATCTGTATACTGTACTATATGTAATTTTTTTTTATTTTTATACAGTCACTTGTTCCGGAAATCTTCTTAAGAATGATATTAAGAATATCCTTTTCTCCCCTTTCTTTTACTCTCAATTAGGAGATAAAAGTTATAGTAGATACCTAATTTAAAAGCAACATTCCAAAGATTTGCAAAGTTCAACATTGGGCCAAGTTGCATTTATTGTAGGAGCTTAAGGAACCCATCCTCCCTCCCTCCCCTCCCTAAAGGAGCTGGAGTACATGACAAAACATTTGGATCCTGCAGGCGACTTCTGATATTCAGAATGTCAATATCTGCAGCGATCCAGTGAACCGATCTGCTTCCACAAAGAGGACTTGCATTGTGTTTGTTCAGACTTAATCAAAATTTGTTGATTAGTCAGTGAAGAGGAAACCTTGTGCATCGAGCCATTGATTGTGGGGTTTTGCTGGGAAGGAACTAGGTGTGTTGAGGGAAGAAGGAAGATAAATGGTACTGAGAAGTCCTGCCTGGACACCCCTGTTATCTAGTCCTCAACTTGTATAGAATTTTCCTGAACTCTCATGTGCCAACTCAGACAAATGAAAAACAGATCAAAGCTTCTTTGTTTGCATTTGTTACAGGCACACTAGCTTTTGTTAGGAAACTTTATATATAATTAAGATATTATTTTTTTATGCCATGTTCACCACAGCATGTAACACACACACACACACACACACACACACATACACACACACACGCACATCACATCAGATCACATCACATCACATCACATCACATCACATCACATCACATCATACACACACATACACACACACACACACACACACACACACACACACACACACACACACACACACACACACACACACACACACACACACACACACACACACACACACACACACACACATGTATGCATACAGTGCATTCTTTTCATCATGTTCAGAGAGGCTTTCACATGTATTTTCTAAATATGAAAATTGTGGAAAGCCACTTGATTATAGCATAAATGTATTTTCCTATACTGCTTTGTTACTTGAGGATGAGTCATGATGTGGCCTTCTTGCCAAGCAGATGTGTGCTTGCTCTGTGTGCAGTGAGCTTATTGGACAGTGTTGGGTGCCCCTCCCCTCCTAGAGCATTGGCCACACTTTCACTACATGATGCTGAACACCCTCACACTCCCATCATTCATCCATTCCTCAGCCATGTGGACTTGCCTTTACCAGCTGCTCTTGTGTGTGTGTGTGTGTGTGTGTGTGTGTGTGTGTGTGTGTGTGAACTTGTTCCTGTACACTCAACACAGAGGTTGCATTTGCCATTCAGGGATAAGCATTGTCTGAGAAATGAATAATTGTAATGTGTGAGAATCCAGATGGTGGGAGCTGCTTTTTCCAGTGGTAATTTTGTGTGGCTTTCTCCAAGAAAGGCAGTCAAGATCACTGTTTCTCCAGAGCTATCAAGAATCTCAGGAATACAGCCAGAACCTTAGCTGGCACTCAACAAACAACCACCTTCATGTACTGTCTCACACCCAAGAGACACACATGCTGCTACACACTTTTGCTTCTTTATGCTCTGTATGTGAGGCAGGTTCCTTTTGACCTAAGTGCATCCCATGAGATTATTCTTTTACATATTGCAAAGAGATTTTTAACAGATTTAAGTCATTGACTTAGAAGACTGAATCTGACTGAAAGTGGATCAAAGCACCATCACAAAACATTATGTTTCTGATGGCAAAAACAGATTTCAGTATCAGTCATTATATTTCAACCAAGATGTTCTTCATAGTATAACACAGGATTGCCTGACTTGTCACCCTCGGCAAGTCAAATGAGATCATAATCATATTATTGGGGCACTGTGTGAGTGGTTGAGTGTGCCCCTCCCAAGTGTCTCACTGTTTAATCTTGGTCACTGTTACTACTAACAGAGTTTTAAAGACTATTGATATAAAAAATGCTGCAAAGTGTGTGACCACTTCTGTCAGATATAGATGAAAAACTGATTATCTTCTTTTCTGCTCTGTCATAAAGATTGGCATTGTAGATGCAAGATCACCAGCTGTTATGGTTTGTGGTTGTGCCATGTAGGTGCTATGGGAGACAGGTTATGTATAATTTTGTCAGCTTAATGAAGTCTTGAAGAACTTGGAAGCAGTTCTGTTAAATTTACTCTTGATGATCTGAGGCTTGATTTCAGGGTTGTTGTTGTTGTTGTTGCTGTTGTTGACACACTAATCACTGACCCATCAACCCATCCACCAAGACTCAAATTGTGATACACACTATTTATCTTTTATGTAAGACAGTGGTAGATTACTCCACAAGATATGATAGCATTCTCCATGACTTACATATATAGATATATGTAATACGTAGAGTTTTCCCTTGATGGCATATGTTAGGGTTCCAGACACCATCTATATGATGAAAACATGAAGTTATATTTCAGAATGGCTTAACTTGTGGAGTTCCTACTGAAGAGGAACATGTAGACAAGAGTTGGTTCCTCCATTAGTAAATTGATTTTTACAAGATCATACTACTTAGAGCATCACTAGATTAACTGTGTCAATCTATCAACTGCTCCACAAGGGTGAATGAAGAGCTGCCACCAATACATCCCAAACAGCATGTTATAGTGTCAGCACGATGAAACAACCCGAGTGTGGATGAGACCCAACAAGACATCCCACAAAGGCTATGACTGGAAAAAGTAGAATTATTCTGCCAAAAAATCTTGGTCTGTCTGTGCCCATAATGATGATGGTGAGAATGAGACACTCTTCAGCTCCATCAAGTCTGATGAGATAAGCTGCATTTTTTCAACACATTGAAGTGTAGTATAGTCAGCCAGGTTATTCATTTGTTACTTACTGCCTGTCATCAATGCTGTTTATTTAGGAAAAAGACAGTATCTAACTATAATATGTGCATTTTTACCAGGAACTAGTAACTTAAGTTGGTAGTCATCAGTTCATAACCAGTGTCCCACAGAAAGACTTGATGTGTGACAGGAAAGCAAAGGTATTATCTAATGGCCATTTAGATGACAGCCATGAAAAAAAAAAAAAAAGAGTAAGATTGTATGACATGAGGTGATGGCAAGGATTCACCACAGCTTGGCAGAAACTGATTTAGCAAGATGACACCCACTTCATCCACCTGATGAATTATTGGTAAAGAGGGACAGTGCTGAGTGCACAGGAACTAATCAGCTTCAGTTTCCAGAACCTAGAGATGGAAACTAAACTGTTGACTTCTATTTCTCAGAGTCTTTGTTGCAGTGGAGAAAAAGCCATGACTCACTGAGTGGCTGGCTGGCTGGCTGCAGTGGGTGGTGGTGTTGGGAAGCTGAACAGAGTTCATAGTTTGTCTCAGCCACCATTTTCATCAGAAGAATGTTTGGGGAAGAGTTCAGGTTTTGCTTCTTTGGCTGCCAGGTTTTGGCCATGACAAAGTTGTATATGTACATTCGTGTTGCCTTTTATTCATACCCAGCTGTCACTGTGGCTTTGAGCTGAGGGATGCATGATGGACAAGATGGATCTCATAGAGGCATCTCTCTTAAGTGCCGTTATTCCTCAACACACCAGCAAAGCCTGCAGGAATAAGGCTTACTGTGATGGATCAGCTAAGACCAAAACAAAAATATAAATAACGGGGAAGAAAGTGGTCAAGAGGCATCCAGGAGAGCAAAGAACAATGACCATTCCTGGTGAGTCCCTCAACATAGTGATAGCAATAATATATATATATATATATATATATATATATATATATATATATATATATATATATATATATATATATATATATATATATATATAGACACACACACGTATTGATTTAGACCATCTTTGCCTCATTTTACATTGTGTGCCTCAAAGATTATGAAAGCACAACATCTTGTTTTTCATGAATAACTGTACTGAATATCCATTTTTAAGGCATTTCAGATTTTGTTTTGCTTTTGGCTTCAGCACTGGTAGCTATGCAGCAGTTTTTATTTGGAACTTGTTAATTATGGAGTATTATAATTTAATTTTGATGCATTGTACAGATATTCTTATGTAATATACATTGACATTGTATAGCTGTGTTTCACAATGTTGAAAGCATTTAAAATAATTTGTATAATGTATAAATATTAAAAGCTGTATGCTAATTTTAACTAGAAAATTGAGTTTTGTTCCTTGGCCTTCCTATCCTCCCTCCAAGCATGAGGAAACAGAGCTCAGGTCTCCCCACACCCACTGGCCCTGGCAAGGCTGAAGGATTACATGTAATTATGGCACCTGCCACTCCACACCTGGGGCGGGCCACATCGTACTTGAACTGTTATGTTGTGTTGCTCCCCTCCACCCTTCTGGAGTGCAGGATAAATCTTTAGCTGGGGTGAAATCTTTGACTAGGAAAAATCAAGATAATTCTTTGGGTTTTCACTCTCGGTCACAACAATATCTCTTTGATAAAGGGTACACTGAAGAAAAGAAATACAGGAACAGTAAAAAATGAGACAGCTGCTGGATGGATCGTGCTCACCAGCAGCTGTAAAATGCCTTCTTTAACATCTCATGAATTTTTTAATTAATTTATTTTATTTATTTATCTATTATTTAATTATCCATTTATTTATTTATTTATTATTTTTATTTTATTATTTTTATCGTCATATTGGAAAACTAAAATGAGCACTTCAAGTCAATGTAATTAAGAATAATATATAAAAGAAACTAACATCGAGCAATGAATGAGTCACAGCACCAACAGGCATGTGAATAATTGAAACACCTCCCCAGACTGATAATTATTTATTTGCTTTTAAAAATTTAGATTTATTTTTTGAAGGAAACTTAAAAAAAAGTTTTGATATATATATATATATATATATATATATATATATATATATATATATATATATATATATATATATATATATATATATATATATATATATATATATATATATATATATATATATATATATATATATATATATATATATATATATATATATATATATATATATATATATATATATATATATATATATATATATATATAAACTGGAGGTATCTAACTTTCTAATTTACTTTTTTTTTTTCAATATAAACATTTGAGCATCTGTACTGAATGTAAAGAACATAATTATGAAAACTTGCATGAAAATAGATGTTCTTTTAAATACCGCCCTCTTTAAAAATTATTAGATAATAGTCATACATACATTTTTAAACCTATCAACTTTCTTTTTTTTCTAATTAATAAAGACACCTCAACATCTGTGCTACATGTAAAGAACACATTTTATAAACGTGTGCAGGGAAAAGTGGTCCTTTTAAATCCCGCCATTTTAAAGTAATAAATCAAATCATATGCCATCTTTTTAAACATATCACTTTCCAACATTTTTCTAAACAATAAAAACATCTGAATATCTGTGTTACATGTAAAGGACACAATTATGAGAACGTGCATGAAAAAGAGATGTCCTTTTAAATCCCGCCATTTTTAAAGTTCCCATGTTTACAAACACTAAAAGCGCGGGAAAAGAGTCCAGCAGCTGGGGACGTGTGGTGGCCAAAACTCTCTGAAAAGGTAATGTAGTGGTGCTAGCAGGAGTCGCACATCATTATATTAGGAGGAAAGAGAGGCAAAGTGCTGTTGACTGGATATTATTGTAGGTAGAGTTGCCTTGGAAGTAGTAATAGGTTGAGGAAAGGAGAGGAAGCAACTCCCCGCCTTGAGTAACACTAGGCTCTAGTTTCCGAGCAACAAGTGCAAGATTTCACTAAGTCATAGCCAGGTTTGTTACGTACGTGTTAATGATAAGGAAGTAAATAGGAGGCGAAGAGGAAGGATAAAAGAACTCCCGGACTTGAGTATCGTTAGTTTAGTTGCCGAGCAACAAGTGGAAGGGATCAGTCATAGTCAGGGTTGTTACTTGCGTGTTATTGACAGATGACTGAATTAGACAGCACTGGTAATAAGCAGATACAGAAGTAAAGCAGTAAGTTAGTAAATAAATTAGACACAACTAGATAAAGAAGTGAATCAGCAAATGATGAAGGAATATATTTGTGTTAGACATCACCAGTAGTAAGCAGATGTAATAAATCAGTAAATATGCACGCAAATTAGACATCAGTAAAAGAAAGAAAAGTAAATAAGTAAGTTAGACACCTCCAGTAATAAGCAGATGACAAGTAAATTAGGCAACCAATAATAAACAAGTAAAGGTAATCTGTCAGTGTTTCTCCCCAGCAAGATAATCCCACAGTGTTTCTCCCCAACAAGATAATTCCACTGTGTTTCTCCCCAGGAAGGTAATCCCACAGTGATTCTCTTCAGGAAGGTAATCCCACAGTGTTTCTCCCCAATTAGGTAATCCCACAGTATTTCTCCCCAAGGTAATCCCACAGTGTTTCTGCTCAGGTAAATAATCCCATAGTGTTGCTCCTGAGGAAGATAATCCCATTGTGTTTCTTCCTAGGAAGGTAATGCCACAATATTTCTCCCCAACAAGCTAATATCAATGTTTCTCCCTTGGGAAGTAATCCCTTTGTGTTTCTCACCCAGTGTTTCTCCCCAATAAGCTAATATCATTGTCTCCCTAGGAAAGTAATGCCAGTGTTTCTCCCCAGGGAGGTAATGCCACTGTGTCTCTCCCCAGGAAGGTAGTGTTTCTCCCTGGTTGGTGACAGACTCACAGTACAAGATGATGATGCTACAGCCTCAAGACCTCTCGGAGTATGAGATACTCCGGGAACAGAACATCCAGAAGAGACAGCACCTGGTGAGAATGAATTCCACTTTGACTCAGTATAGGTTTTATCTCTTATGTATTACTTGTACTGTTGCTTTGCAGGCCCCTCAAGGATGTCCTCTACTGGACTCCATTAGTGTAAAGTAGTATCTCTTATTCTGGTCAGCTTTGGAAGAATTGATATTTCTGCATTGATAGTCTCTTTTGATGAATTTTCAACTTCTAACTCCTCGAATTGACTCTCCTTTCTCATAACTGTATTTGCATGTCTTGGGTAATGGTTGTCACTAGGTATCCTTGTATCAAGTCGTATTGTTGTCTCAATAATGCACGTCCTTCCCATAGTAAACATTTAACATTCCATGAGTTTCTAACATATTAAATCAAACTCACTCTGAATATTTCCACATTTTCTTGCCTGGCAGATAATTTAGTGGTTGTCCTCAAAGCTGAGTCTCAGTGTGGGGTCACCAATTAAGGATTTGCATAAATGTGATCTTATAAATTTATAGGATATAAATGTATACATCTACAGAAGAATATCATTGTATTACTGGTACCTTGTTAAACCAGTGACTGCCTTTTCATAAATCATATGGACGAACATGCTTCCTCTCAGTTTCTTTGTTTGCTTGTCAATCTTTCTGTATGTCAAAATTTTACTTGTGTCATTGTCTATTTATTTGCCCATCTGTATATCTGTCTATTAATTTTTTTTGATTGGCATTAATTATTTCTGTTTCTATTTTGTTGATGACTTTCACTGTTAGACACCCACCTTAAATGTAAAAACAAAACAAAACAACACAGCACAGTATATAGTTAGAGAATAATAAAATATAACACATTATTGAAGTGAGATGATAATTTTGTACCTGTTCATCAGATGGCAGCTCTTATGAGAGACTTCCAGGAGTTCAAGTCTGCAGTGGCTCCCCCAAAGCCCATCATGAAGGAGGTGAAGGAACCCCACAAGGAGCAGCGGCGCCTCAGTGGTTGTGCCCCCAGGCGACGCAGCAGCAGGAATAACAGGTTCCAGCCATACCACTCACCCCCAAAGACCAGGTAGGTGGGGGACTGTGAGGTGCACACACACACACACACACACTCTCTCTCTCTCTCTCTCTCTCTCTCTCTCTCTCTCTCTCTCTCTCTCTCTCTCTCTCTCTCTCTCTCTCTCTCTCTCTCTCTCTCTCTCTCTCTCTCTCTCTCTCTCTCTCTCTCTCTCTCTCTCTCTCTCTCTCTCTCTCTCTCTCTCTCCCTCTCCCTCTCTCTCTCTCTCTCTCTCTGACCATCAAAGAAATAGATGTAGATGCATTTCAGTTCAAGCAATAGTAGGATCCTAAAAAACCAAAGACACATCACATTACAGCACAGCTCAGAGTTCCATTCACTCTCTCCAGCCATTCAGATACTTTCATTACTTACCCAGCCTCCTGAAGTACATTAAATGCTAGGCAGGTGAAACACTAGTTTAGGGCCTAACTTGAATAGAATAGCAGACTTATCTAAAACTAAAACATTTTGATGTCTTAGGGGATGCCCTTCATATCTATTTTGGTATAACAGCTCCAAAGAAATAAATCTGGCTCTACCAGTTACAATAGATTTTTGCATTTGGGACAGGATTGGAGAATTTCTTTAGTAACTGTGTCAACGTGTTTCAAAACTTCCATGCCTCATGTATTGATTGTTTGCCCTGACACGACTTGTCTTGCCCAGAGCACGACGGGAAGCCACCAACAGTGCACAGGCAGAGTGGGAGCGTCTCATTCAAGACGATGATGCAAACCCCTATTGGGTTCCCATAGACGAGGATGATGCTGAGGGGGAGGAGAAGGAACCTCAGCCTCTGTATGTCAAGTTTCACTTCACATTGTGCCATCAGACTTCAGACAGTGACTCAGATAAAGAGGAGGAAGAATCAGAGGATGAGATAGAGTGCTTTGTGGAGGTTTGTCCTTACAGGAAGATGTGATTTTGTTTGTCTCATCATTGCTATGTATTACCTTCCTGCTCTTCTGTAGAAGCATGGCAGCCCAGTGGCCTCTACCACATGGTCTGTGTTACTTGTGATGCTGTTTGCCTGAGTGGTTTGCTGTTTAATCAGCTCTAAGGCACAGGATGTAGGATATTTCCTTTGTGGTGTTAAGGGCAACTGTACCAATCAGCCATAAAACATTGTTGCTAATATAAACACTGATATAAATCCCACTGTTATCACAGTCGCCCCTGTATGTCCCCAAGCTGTCATCTTGTGAACTGGTCAGCACTGCCCTGTGGAGCCCTATCATAGCTATCCTCTTGAAGTTATTAGGAACAGTGTAAGATACAGATAGGTAGATAAATAGATTATCAAAATAGCCTTCGGATCATAAATCAAATCATGATACTCTATTTACTTTAGGCACGAAAAATTACTGAGTTCCCAATATGATGTTCATAGGGAACAGGATATTAGCACTTCATTATTTCTTAATTCAGTAATATGAATAGGATACTTTGTTGAATATTGAGTCACAAAGCAGCAAGAATGGTGTTGCAAGCCAGTGAAGAGCGCAGTGGCTCACCTGTTGTGTTCACTTGACAGGACATGGACGTGACCAAGATGAGACCAGCAGATCAGTATGAGTCACTGCACAGCTGTAGTGTGAGGCAGCAGAGCAGGAGTGGCTGGTCCCGGGGCAGCGAGGGCACAGAAAGGGGGGGACGCCGGAAAGGAAACCTCAGCTTTGACCCAAATGTAAATATAGTGATGCCCAAGGACATCACTCCACAAGCCCTGAGGAATGTGGCGGAGCGAAGTGGAAGGAAGGTGTACAATGCCTACATAGGAACCACCTGTCACCAGTGCAGGTAAAGACAACTCTCTTCCTCCACACAAAACTACAAGCACCTAATTACACACACACCCTTCACTCAAAATTCAAAATTATCATGGCGACTCCTACACCAGCTTCATTCATCCCTTTCTCTGGTAAACTGTGGAACTGTCTGCCAGCTTCTGTATTTCCACCTTCTTATGAGGGAGGTTTCAGGACACTTATCCTTCAATTTTTTACTACTGCTTCGGATCCTATTCGGGGACTGGCATCTCAGTGTTTTTTTTTTTTTTTTTTTTGCTGGTGTCCCTCCTATATATAAAAAAAAAGAAGAAGAAGGGTCTGTGTAAAGTTGTAAAGTAAAGTTGTTATTATTTAAATCTCTAGATAAGAAAAAATTCTAACCTGTACCAGAGAGCAGGTTGAAGGGATGAAAATGTTGTTTCCAGTCAGTGGACAGAAAAACGTGACAATGCTGAAACCACTCTTCCTCACACTTGCAGGCAGAAGACGATAGACACCAAGACAGTGTGTCGGTCTGGAGACTGTTCAGGCGTGCGGGGGATGTTCTGCGGCCCCTGCCTCAAGAACCGGTATGGGGAGGAGGTGAAGGAGGCGCTGCTTGACCCAGTGAGTGTGTTGGCTGCACTGCTGCCGGGAAGGCTGTGTGGGGGATGACTGTTGAGTTTGTTGGGTGTACAGTGTGTGACTCACCTTGGTTTTGATCACATTCTGGACTCATGACTGCCTCCTGGAGAGTTTGGTGCTCATAGAGACTTAATTTAGGAAAAGCTGGATGTGATTTGGCAGACCCACAAAAAAGGGGGACACCCTAAGAGACCTTGTTTTGGAATGACTTCAATTATAGTATACAGGATCTGAATTAGGCTAATGTGGCTCTCACCATGTTTTTATTTATTCAGTTTTTTCTTTCATGAATAGTTTTGCTTCTATTTGTTCATCCTTCAGTTCTTTGTAGGTCTCTGTAGGGAAAGCTATATTTCCTTGTATTATTTAGACAGCATGCAAGTGTGTGTATGTGTTGCATGCATATGTTTCTGTTTTCTCATACACAATAGTTCAATATTTGTTTGATGGATCTTGTTTCCTCCCCTCTAAGCTTTTTTCCCTTCAACTTAACTCTGCTCTTCTCATTTTCCTATAAAAGACTTTCATCTAGTTTAGCGTACTTATAAGCATATTTTTTTTCCTGATATGTCCTTACTTTCCTCTCCCTCTGTGCCTGTAAGCCTCCTCTCCCCTGTCTGATGCCCCTCTGCCTCAACAGCGATGGATGTGTCCTCCCTGCCGAGGTCTTTGTAACTGCTCCATCTGCCGGAACAGGAGTGGGAAGGGCGCCACGGGGATCCTCATCAACATTGCCCGGGCGCGTGGCTTTGACAATGTGAAGGATTACTTGGAGAGTCTCATCAAGTAGTGGCCCTCTGAGGTTGACATCTTCTCCCTGTCTTGTTATGCCTCCTCACAATTCTAACTTTGTTTACTCTTTTGCCAGATATATTGGTAAAGTTTTAAGTGCCATCTTGTGGTGAGGACGGGTTGATGGTTGCTAAGAGTTTATCATGACTAGATAATCATTTTTTTTTTTTTTCATGATGAGTGGATTATAAGAGAAATGGAAAGGTTCTGTTTTAGTTAATACTGTTCTGATTGCAGGAAATTGATTATTCCTGTAGAATTTGGAGAAGAGTTCAACACTGCTGTTAGTACACAAAACCTGAAAGTAAATCATAAGTTTTGAACAAAGAAAGAACTTGATTTTATAGTAGCAAAGAGGTACTTATGTGCAGCCTTTGTGAGTATAGTGCTGTATTCTAGTAAATCCTGGAAAATGAAGGAGGATAATGTTAGCTTGTTAAAGAGAACAGAGATTAGGAATATTGGATGGATCTGCAGTGTCAGTGAACAGCAACTTGTATGGAACCTTTCAAAATTATGGTGATTTAGTTAAGTGAGAGCCAGCTACCAAATAGAGTGTGATAAGGCCGAATAGACACTGAATGAAGTGAATGAGTTTAGATATTATGGTTAGGTCATGTGCAGGTACAGAACATAGAGGAAGGGGCATCCTAGGGTGTCCAAGACAGCAATGAATCACCATAGGTATTGGTGACAAGTGTTCCCTCCCAACCTTTCCTGGTGGTCAGACCATCTCAGGGTGCGGAGTGAGGCCATCACAACCCCACACCTCATTCATTCACTCTTGTTTGACATGTCCTGCCTGCCATATACTCTAGTTTATCATGCCATCTATACCAAATCACAACCATGTCTCATATCACTTCCATTACTTGGATCCTAAATCATTCAGTCTTACCCCATGTCCATATTTCATTTGCATGTATGATACCAGTGTAATGCCCCTTTCACCTTCATGCTTACTGTTCTATCTTCCTTTATATATCAAGAATCCTGTTGTTTTCCTCTCCCACACATCCCTCTCTTTTGTCGATTTGCCTCCATGCATTCACACTTCCACAGGACTGAAAACTAAGCCATTACAATTTATTAGCTCAGTTTATTGCACATTCCAGTCAACAGGTTCACTTTGCTTTTGGACAGACACCATCACTGCACTTTTGGTCTCATATGTCTTCATCTTTAACATCTTGTAAACAATATTGAGTCAATTTTACCTTTTAATCAATTACTTTTACAAATTATTTTAATATGCAGTTCCTATTTTTATTACATACAGGTCTTAATATTGATGATCTAATTTTTAACTGGCTGTCTACTGTATGGATGAGAGGGTCACAGTGACACACTCTGACCAAGAGTAAGCCTCCCCAATACTTCAGAACCTGAAGAAGGATTTTAGGAGATTGTTATGGTTTATAGTAAGTGTGGGGCATGTTAGGTATTTCTTTATCTTCACTAAATGTATCCTATAATAATTCTAGTGTAGCTATTGACTATATGTCCTATTGAAATGGCTTTAATTAATTGCATTAAGAATTAAGACATTTCATGTCTCAGCATGTGATGGAAATCATTAGCAATTTAATGTAAATATTGTTGATTTATTGATATTGTGTGTAATAAAGACATCATTTTACAATTTTATGATTATCATCAATAGATTTATTTTCTGTATTAAACAGTGTAAGTTAAGAACTCAACACACATGAAAAAGTTATGATTTGGATGCAAACAGGCTCTTTTTTGTGAAGGTGGGTCATATGTGTTCTTAATAAACAGTATAGGTAGAGTTAACTACCTAACTGTGATGCAGAGAAACAGGAGAAGCATATGAGTCTTCTTGACATGGTTGTACACTCAGGGCTGTAGCCTGTAGCCAGTGCACATTTGTAACTCTTGGTTGAATGCTCAGGGCAGGCACATTGACAGGGGGGGGGGTCAGGTGGTGCATTACACCAGGGCCCATGGAGTCTTTGGGGGGCCCAAAGGTAGAGATGGCTCAGGGTTGCAATTTTTAGCTAGAGGGTCTGTGCATGCTACTGATCTAATCACTTTGTGGTTGTTTGATATATTTATGAATGGCTGTATGAGAGAGATGAAAGCTAATGAGGAAGATGCTGGCGTAATGTTGAACTGGTATGGAGTGGGATGGTCTGTAATAGGATTTACAGATGACATTCTTACTATTGGAGAGTGAAAGGGAACTCCAGAGAGAAGTGGACCATTGCTATTGTGTGTGTGTGTGTGTGTGTGTAATGTAGAAACCGAAGCTGTGTTGGTAAAATTAAGGTGGTGATTTCTGAGAGAAGTGGAGGTGTGTGATTTTAGGATATCTTGTAAGGATGAGTGTGCAAGCTTCAGGTAGTTGTGTGGTGGTTGTGAGAGGAGAGAGAATGGAGGAGATAAGTGAATTTAAGTATCTTGGATCAGTGGTATGTAAAGATGATAACATGAAGAGAGAGAGAGAGAGAGAGTCATGAAAAGGAGAAATTTGTCTATGTAAAGAGAATTCTAAGTATGGATCGGGGGCTGGACATAGAATATTACAAAAAAATCAAGTACGTGCTGATGAACTGATCCAACAAAGATGGCAAGTGGAGTGGCAAGATGGGAGGGTGTGCATGAAAGATGTAGTTTGTCTTGATGCTGAGGGGAAGCCAAGGAAGCTATTACCGTATATAACTCTTTGGGATAAGTTGTAGATACTAAAATTTCGCGGATTAGTCTAGTCAGCTTGCGCTGTAGATTTTTTTTTTTTGTTCGAATAATGAAAAGGCTCTACTTACTTTACTTTATTACATTTCTATCAAGTAAGCTGTAGCTACTAAATTGAATTTCGCGGATAATGCATCGGATCAGACTGCTTTTCTCCTTCCATAATATAACAGCTAGTGCATGCTTTTTTTTTTTTTTTGGCTTAGTGTGAATCATAGAAAATCTTTTTCCATTATTTCCACTTTACACTTAAGCCAATCTATTAGAAGAAAAGTGAATAATGATTGAGAATAAGAATAGTGGTCTCGTAACTTGTTAACCCAGCGGTCTCTCGTGGCGGGAAGGCGAGACCGAAGTTGTGCGGGGGTTGTGTGGCGGCGACCTGGTGGGCAAGGAGCTTTGTTTTGGTGGGAATACTGACATTTTATAGAGGCCATGGCTAAGCAGATGTCCATAGCCTCATTCTTCACTAAGTCCCCGGGTCCAGGCAAGACCAAGGAGCAAGGGTCACCCCGGGGGAACGTGAAACTTAGAGGGAAAGGTGAGTGTACGAGTGCCTGGCTGTTCATCCATTGCCTCGCCAACTCACCACTCAGCCAGTCACTGTCTTAAGCCTTGCCTCACCATGACCCTTCTCTGCCGCCACGCTGTTTCTTCCCAATAAATGAGAAAATGTAACCAGGTGGCTGTGGGTATTACAAGTACTGTGGCTGAGTGGTTTATGGATGGTTGATGAAACTCCGCGCCACCGAGGTCACCAGGCGGCAGGCGGTGGTACAGTAGCTTGAGGGTTGTGCGTGGAGATGCATACATTACTTGTGCCAATAAACAATAGACTTTTATTAACTCGCATACAACCTCTTGTCATGAATACTTTATACGTAATTGTTGACTTAATGTTCTAACTACTGCAGATTAATCTGGTGTTTCATATCTACCATACTTACATTTATGTCTCTTAACCAACACACACATGGTAAAAAAAGTTGGGACAGTGGGGCCGGCAGGGACACAAGATAGACATTGGGCTGACTTATGGTACTTCTATGTTTCCCAGTAGTACAGAGCACAAATGAAGTGTCAGCACAGCGGCTCACAGCACCACTGAACACAGTCACTATTTATGATCATTGGCACACCACAGGTCCTTCACAGGCAGGCACAGAGTGTCCACACTCTGCAGAGTGCCCCCAGAGTCTCATGTGAGCATGTTGAGGGCAGGAAGCAGGCAGGTGCTGTAGTTGAGGAGTGTGTGTCTCCCACACTGAGCCCCTCACCTCATCCCTCCTTCCAAGACCAGATGTAGGGCAAGTGAGGTTTCATAACACATCTAATATTAAGTAGAAAAAATTGAACATGTTCTCTATAATAAAGAAAGTAGAAATGAAAACAGGATGGTGCACTGCCAGCCTGAGACAGCAACACTTCACTGCACTGCTCCTGGCTCATCATGCTGGCTCCACTTTCTCTCTGATGTAATGGCCATTAAATTCTTACAGAACTTCAAATTAATGCCCAACTTAACCTAACTTGACTTGACCTAATCTAATTTCATGATCTAACCTAACCTGACCTGACTTGACCAGACTTAACCTAACTTAATCTGGCCTGACCTAACCTAACCTATAACATGATTTAATAAATGCATATTGACTTGCTATTAGGTAGAGGGTGGGCTTTGAATGACCTTCAAATGATAAATGGCAGAGGCCGCACAACATCCTCACACAGAGGCAAGACTGCTTGCACCTTTACAGCTTAGACAGATACATATTCAGAATTTATGGTTAATGAGTGGTGATTGGCTGTGCAGAAACAAATGAACCAATGAGAATGAAAATATGCCAAATCTGTGCGTTGTGACATGACACGCACGCATGAACACTTGTCCTGCCGTCTGACGCTACTGACATGTACGTGCCTATGTGGCTGAACACAGTGCCGTGTCATCTGCAGGACACTGTGGGTGTTGCATGTTACATAATGACACAAAACAAAAATAAAGGGTTTACACAACATTTCCTTGGCATCTTCATAATTGTTTTACCTCAAGGAATTGTAGAGAGGTGAAAAGTAGATCCAGACCTGGTAATGATCAACATATTAGTGGGGAGAGTAAATTACATACTAATAACTAAAAATAATCACAGATATGGTAGATTTTTATTAAGAAGAGATTAGCATTACACACAGGTGGGGAACACAACAGGAACAACAGATGTAAAGTGTTAATGATGATGCCCTCAATGGTAATGCTCTCTCTCTCTCTCTCTCTCTCTCTCTCTCTCTCTCTCTCTCTCTCTCTCTCTCTCTCTCTCTCTCTCTCTCTCTCTCTCTCTCTCTCTCTCTCTCTCTCTCTCTCTCTCTCTCTCTCTCTCTCTCTCTCTCTCTCTCTCTCTCTCTCTCTCTCTCTCTCTCTCTCTCTTACTGTTCTATCACTGTTACTATTTCATTCCCCCAGAGTTCCAGTTGATGGACTTGGTGTGGGCCAAGCTGGAGGGACACCCATGGTGGCCAGCGCTGGTGTGCAACAGTCCGGGGGAGAACACCTTCATGCGGCGCAACCAGATTCATGTGCAGTTCTTTGACAGGCCTCCTACACGCGGCTGGGTGAAGGATGGGTGAGTGCGTGTCGGGGTTGCCTGTGGGCTGAGCCATCAAGCTGTGGTAGTAAGCTGTCTGTCCCATTAGGCTGTGAAGGTGGGTTGTCATGAGGTTCTTGCAAGTATCAGATGACTTTATTTTTTATGTTCTTCTGCAAATAACTTATAACAAGGGCGACATAAGCAAAATTCTCAGGATAGAAAAAGAAATAATAGGTTCAAGCTTGAAATAGTTAGATTTAAGAAAGGCAGGAAGGAATTAGCTCTCAAATGGAGTGGTAGATGAATGGAGCAGACTCAGTAATAAGGTTGTTAGTGCTGAGTCATTAGGGAGCTTTTAAAGAAGATTAGACAAATGTATGGATGGTGGAAGTAAGTTGATATATTTCATACAGAGACTGCCATGTGGAGGCTTTGCAGCTTCCCTTATTTTCTTGCACTTTAATAGTATCAATTCCTTCTCTTGTTTGCCACATCTTCCTCTTGGAACAACAGGTTTAATGCACGTTTCTCTGCCACTCTCTGTACTCTGCCCAGTGTGACATCATCCCACCCACAGCCTGGTGAAGATGTATGGACCTGCCGGGGAGACTGGTGTGCCATCCTATCGTGATGCCACATGGGTGGAGGCAGTGAAGGAGGCTGGGGAGGCGGAGAAGCTGCCCCGGGATGACCGCTCGGTGCTGCTGGTGGACATGCTGCCCTCAGATGATGATGATGATGACCTGCTGGAGGCCATGGAGGAGGACGACGATGAGGATGGTGTGTGTCTGAGAGAGAGAGAGAGAGAGAGAGAGAGAGAGAGAGAGAGAGAGAGAGATTTACCATGTGTGTGTGTGTGTGTGTGATTCACCCATATTCTTAGTTGTATATACCTAGTTGTAGCATACACCTTCTATGTTATGGGTAGACGCTTGCTCTCACTCTGTTCTCATGCATTTTACTCCCTCATTGAGACCATACTCCAGTGTTATGTCTCCAGTGTACTTGTCTTCTTGACTTTCTTGTGTGTGTGTGTGTGTGTGTGTGTGTGTGTGTGTGTGTGTGTGTGTGTGTGTGTGTGTGTGTGTGCGCGCGCTGCGCGCGCGCATGCGTGTGTTTGTTTTGATTTGTTTGTGTCTTCTACTCATTGGGTCTTTTATTATTAACTTGATCCATTTCTTTGTTTTGTCATATTCTGTTTCACCCAACACCTTTTTAGGTAAATAAAATAAAAAAGATGAATGACATACATGAGTGACATCCTTGTTGCACCCTTCAGACAGTGACAAGAGCAAGGAGAATGTGGCTGTCAACAACATGAAGAATGCCCACAATGGCCAGCCAGCCAAGGGGGAGCCCAAGCCAAAGCGACGCAGAATTATCCTTCATTCTGACAGCGAGTCAGAGGACGACTACAAGCCACCTGGTGAGTTGGTGTACAGGCCACACCACACATACGCACATGTGCACACATTCAAGAGTTGTCATATTATCAGACGTATTCTCACGGTAACTATTGACCTTGTAGTGCATTGAATACACTTCTTGCATTGTAGTTATTGATTTTTCATTATTGTCCCAAAGATGAGTCAGGAGAGAGTGATGACTCGGCCAGCTCAGGTGTGGATGAGGGACAGGTGTCTGAGTCAGAGAGTGAATCAGAGGTGGACTCACCAGTCAAGGTAAGTCGCTCTCACTTGCAGGTGCCTTTGCGGGGAATAGTGGACCAAGAAAATTCAAGAGACTGCAAGCTCAAAGAATCTGTTACACTGATCAATATACTATTTATGGCTGGCTGTATAAATATCCCTGAAAGGCCATCAATGTTGCCAATATTACCAACTCCCCATCGTCATTAGCACCATCATTACTTCATTTACCAAGAACCTTAGAAAAGAGAGAGAGAGAGAGAGAGAGAGAGAGAGAAGGTTGATCATAGGTAACTGAGGTATTATCTTGTGTGTGCTTACAGGAACCCCAAAATAAGCGCAGGAAGGCGGAGCCCCTCAAGACCCGTAACTTGAACAGTTCCTTGTCGTCGTCGCCTCGCAGCGCCTCCTCTCCCACCTCCAAGTTGTCCAGCAGTGTGAAGGCGAAGCTGGCTGTGTTTGCAGCAAAGGAGGTGAGGTGTGCTGCTGCTGGGGTTACTGGATGTTTGACTAATTTGTTTTACCTATTTCATCTTGTCATTCTTTTATGTTGCACGATATTTTTCTCCCCGCATTTCTTCCTTCTACTTTCTTACTTTTTTCTTTATTCTTCATTCTTGTCTCATACTTTTCCTTCTTACATGCTTCATCTCTTCTTGATGTTTCTTGGCTCACAACAAACTCATCCGGTCCTGATGTGTACTTAGGATGATGATTCTCTCCTCTTAAATGATTTTAACTAACCTTTCCTTCTGTCCCTGCAAGGCACCACCAGCCAAGCCAGCCGGGCAAGAGGAGGACTGGCCCTTCCTGAAAGAGCCCTGGCTGCAGCCCAAGAACATCATGGACCGGGGGAGGCGGCGACCTGACCACCCAGAATATGACCCTCGCACACTGTACATCCCAGAGTCCTTCTTGGCCCAACAGACTCCCGTGAGGTCCAAGGGAGAGGGAGAGGGAGACAGGAGCCTGGGGGAAGTGAATGCTAGAGGTGGGGAGGAGACTGGGGAATGCTAGAGGTGGGGAGGAGACTGGGAAATGCTAGGGATAAAATGTGACATGGAAAAAAGCTTGGGAGAGAGGAGGGCTTGGAAAATGGAGAGAAGCTTGAGAAATGGAGAGAAACTTAGGAGAGGAGTTGGGGAACTAGAAATGGAGAGAAGTCTTGAGAATAGTAGCAATGAGGAGGACCTTGGAAATGCTAGGCACGAGGAGGAGCAAGGAAGAACGTTTGAGTAAATAGGAGTCTGGGAAACACTACAGGTAGGGAGGAGCAGCCTGGTGGAGCAGCAGGGTATAACAGAGTGGTGCCTTGCAGGGGATGCGTCAGTGGTGGGAGTTGAAGTCCCATCACTATGACACGGTGCTGTTCTTCAAGATGGGCAAGTTCTATGAGCTGTTCCACATGGATGCTGTGCTGGGTGTGCAGGAGCTGGGACTGATCATGATGAAGGTAAAGGACAGTAATTATAATAGTGGATAGGGTTGGCTCTTCATAAACATTTGACCCAAAAAATTTGTCTGATCTCTTAGGAAAAATTTTTATGCCTATTTTCACAGTTGTCATGCCACGTAGGAAATGGCTTTTTGTGTAAAGAGAATTCTTATGGTTACTGTGGTTCCACAGGGGGAGAAGGCACACAGTGGGTTCCCTGAGGTGGCATACAGCCGTTACTCCACTGCACTCATTGAGAAGGGGTACAAGGTGGCCCGCATAGAGCAGACTGAGACTCCAGAGATGATGGAGAAGAGGTGTAAAAACTGTAAGTGCCAGGCAAGATGTCAATGTGACAATGCAGCAGATTAATGTAACAAGTAAGGAAGGTGGTTGTGCAGTTAGTGAAAGTAATTGTGGATCAAGATACTTTCTTGTTGCAATATTGAGTGCAAAAAATTCTCAAGATATAGATTACTTCTGCATGTGTAGTAATTTGTAATCTCACCATACCATATACCATCTTTGCACTCTCCTTATTGCATGTTGCACTCAAGGCTGGTACTGTGCTGGAGGCCCACTCATCCTTGTCCTTTTTCCTATTCTCCAAGTGGTGATGGAGATTCACAGGTGCAGCATTGATTTGTCTCCTGGAGGTGTCTTGGTTTATGTAATTGAGAAGTGTGGGAGAATTTAGCTCAACTGTGGTTAACTCCAGTGTTGAGGGCCATTCAGAGCTGTGTGGATGATGTCATTGTCTTCTAAGCCTGTTAACTCACGACCACCAACTTGCAGTGGCTCGGCCAACCAAGTTTGACCGTGTGGTGAAGCGGGAGATCTGTCAGATGACCAGCCGGGCGACACGTGTGTACGGCTCAGTGGATGGCGAGGAGTCTGAGGCCAGCACGTCACACCTCCTGGCACTGGCAGAAAGGGTGAGTTGCTACACCAGGGATGATGTGGGGAAGAAAATTGTGAAATAGAAGATGGAATGAAACACTGTTAATGAGATACTCTGGTCCTCTGAAAGGGAAGGGTTGGACACAAGGGACAGTTACTGAGACTCTGTGGACAGTGGTTCACTGGAAGGGCCACACATTCAAATTGAGTTGAAAAGTACAAAACAAGGCAAGAAAAATGTACATTTTTTGCTTACAGTCTTCAGTTTTTAGTAATTGTTTTATAAAGTATCAGGGACAAAATCATGTGAAAATTTTAGTATTTTGGTCTGTTGGTGTTTGATTTATTCAGTAATGCTCCCTTATGGGAAGAAATCATTGGGGAAGATGTTTTATTAATTATATTGTTATTATTTGTCCCTCAGCCAGCCAAGAACGGCAATGACCTCAGTGAGTACGGAGTGGCCTTTGTGGACACCAGTGTTGGCACCTTCTATCTGGGCCAGTTTGTGGATGACTGCCACACCTCCAGGCTGCGCACCCTCCTGGCACACTACCCTGTGGCTCAGGTACACACACACACACACATCTGCTGTGCCACAGTGGAAGGAATCTGCTGTTATCAGCTGTTGGCATATTCTTTGGCTGTTTTTGTGTGTTTGTTCATATCTCTCTCTCTCTCTCTCTCTCTCTCTCTCTCTCTCTCTCTCTCTCTCTCTCTCTCTCTCTCTCTCTCTCTCTCTCTCTCTCTCTCTCTCTCTCTCTCTCTCTCTCTCTCTCTCTCTCTCTCTCTCTCTCTCTCTCTCTCTCTCTCTCTCTCTCTCTGTAGGGTACCAGAACATACTTCAAGCCTGGTGTTTTAAACTTTGCATTGATTATTTATTTATTCTTTGTAACCATTTGAGATTTAAAAAAATTTTGCTTATTTTTCAGTTATTTATCTAACTTTTATTGAGTACATTTCTTCCTTTTTGACTTGTTTTCCTACTGTTGTTTTAGTTTCTTCATATTCACCTTGTTTTGTCATGCCCAAGAAATCAATAAGTTGGTTCTGGCCTTCTCAGATCCTGACAGAACGTGGCCGTGTTAGTGCCAAGACCAAGCTGATAGTGAATGCCTTGGTGCCTCAAAACTTGAGGGAAGTACTGGTGCCTGAGAAGGAATTCTGGACTGCCACAAAGACCCTCAGCTTCCTGTTGGAGGGACCTTACTTCAAGAGGGAAGGGGAGGCTGCAACCCAGTGGCCAAAAGCACTGAAGGACATGATGGATGAAGGTAGGTCATTTGTTACATGCACGTGTGCAAAGAATTAATTGAGGTAAGTGTGAAAAGGTTACAAAATGAAGTCAGGAGACAAGTGACCTTATGCATTATTTAGGACCCATTACTTGGTATGTTGGCAAAAGAAACTGGCTGTCAGACAACAGAAGATGCTTGACTAAGTTCAGTAGAGATATACTCTTGCATCAGTATCTTTAGAAGTCTGCACACTGTTCAGGAAGTTATGGCTTTATCACAGCTCTCATGTACAAATTACAATAGGTGTTTGTTTGAAACACCAAGTGCTCCCTCATAACTTCCTATGGTTGTGCCTCATGATATCCTTCCTTTTCTTGGCAGGTGACTCCTTGGGCAAGACACCACAGGAAGGCAAAGAGTTGGCACTGTCTGCCATGGGTGCCCTCACATGGTACCTCATGCAGTGCCGTCTGGATGAACAGCTGCTCACACGACGCAAGTTTGAGCAGTACCAGCCCCCCGACACTGTTGATGTGGCTGGCCAGGGTGACTCCAAGGCATCCATCCCAGCCTTCATCAGTGGCAGGCATCACATGGTGGGTGGGGCCAGGCTGGTCTATGTTTGGATCTTTTGAGAGTTTATATGAAAATTATATGAAACATAACACTACGTGATGGTGTAGCCACTTGGAGAGGTCAGGTGACTTTGAAAGAATGAAAGACTTCACAAGATGTTGTGGATATGAGTATGTGGGATCATTAAGGGTGTCATTAAAATGCAAACTTGTTATAAATATTCTGTATCTGTGCACTTTTATCTACAATCTCATTCTTTATTCACTTAATGCCTTCTCTATGTTTTAGAAAGCAAATGACTATATTTGATGATAAATGTATTATAATGTTATTTTTAAATACACACTTGTTTTCAAGTTCTGCTTCTGGGAAGAACCACCTGAATTCAAATTCCTATATTTTGCACATACATTATGTCTTGTTCCTTTGGTATTTGTGTTGTTTCCGAAGTGAAATATACTGCATCTTTTGCAATGTGGCACAAACTTGTGATGTGTGCAGGTGTTGGACGGCACAACACTACACAACCTGGAGGTGTTCAGGAATAGTAGTGGTGGCACTGAGGGAACACTGGTGGAGCAACTTGACCATTGCTCCACACCCTTTGGCAAGAGGTGGGTAGCATGGATTTGTATCTTGTAATGAACATTTTAAGTGACTACATGATAAAGGATATGGAGCATTGAAAAGGCACACCTTGCTCATTAGATTTATTCAAACGTGTTCATTATTTTTATTTTATTTATTTATTTATTTATTTGTCTTTTCAAACCTGATGGAGCCAAGAGGCAAGAGTGGTACTGAATGCAACTGTAGGCCTGACCCTGCAGTCTTTCTGTCTTGCTGCACCTAATGATGGGTGTAGTTGTGTAGCATGTGCCCATTACTTTTGCTTCAGAGTAACAGTACTAGATGAGCCATCTATCACTAGCTCTCAATTTGAGAGGTGGGAGAATGGTTCAGTAAGTGATGCTTGTTTTCATACAAAGAATTGAGAGATGTAAGGAGGCAAAGGAAAGGTCCGAGTGGTGTAAATGCACTTGTGAGCATAATGGGAGATGAAGGTTGTATTTGGGAAGATATGGTGGTTGTTATATGTAATGCTATGGTGTATGGGATGCAGAGAATAAGAGAGACATTAATGGCCTAACACACACCTGTAGGTTGCTAAGGAGCTGGATGTGTGCCCCGCTGTGCAGCCCGGCAGCCATCCAGCGGCGGCTTGATGCCATCGCTGACCTGCGGAATAACCTTGGCCTGATGGATGAGGTCATACTGCTCCTCAAGACCCTGCCAGATCTTGAGAGGATGTTAGCCAAGTAAGTGTCTTGTGTTTTTGACTAGTGGCTCTGGAGAAGCCAAATATGCAAGCCACACAGTTGATGGGGTGAAGGACCTGATGCAAGCAAGGTGTTGAATGCAACATGGCTGTGCAGCAGCCGGGGGAATTTTGAAGCAACTCCAAAAGATTTATAAGATGTGCTGAAGTGGGTTTGAAACAAATTACAAGAGTATATGGAGAAAAAATTGTGGAAATAGACTAATGGAAGAAAAATATGATGGGTAAAATAAGAGAACCTGTATGTACAGAGAAAAAGAGAATGAAAAATGCAGCAAGCAAGGAGTGTGTGCCTGGATGGAAATACATAAGGTTGTATTGTTCTTAGGTGTGATGGAGACTCCCATGGGGATCTGACAGAGAATGTAACTCAGGAGATACTAATTTTAATGTAAATAATTATAATTGTTAATATTTTGTGTCCCCTTCCAGAGTTCACACCCATGGCCTGAGCCGGCAGTCGAGTCACCCAGAGACCCGTGCCATCTACTTTGAGGAAATCAAGTACAATAAAAAGAAGGTGGAAGGCTTCCTGGCGGGCCTCAAGGGATTCAAAACCTGCATGCAGATTGTGAAGAAGTTTAAAGGTGTGTGTGTGTGTCTGTGTGTGTGTGTGTGTCTGTGTGTGTGTGTGCGTGCACGTGCGCGTGCACATTCTATTGTTGGTATTTAAGGTATTTATGATGACAAATTATAGCTTTACATTTCCTGTCATTTACATTATTTTTTAAAGTTTGTATAAAACCAATTTCAGTTAGTAAAAGTTAGTACAAAATCAAGTTCAATTAGTAAAATTCATTTAAGATTCTGTGTAATGATGCAATATTAAAGAAATATTTTTGAGTCACAGTTTAAAGGATGTCAAAAGATGTAGGCATGAGTTGTGTTTAGTTCCTTTGTTGATCATCACATGCATGATTGGCATTGTGAACTGTTTGGTGTAGCTCTGTGTGGTTGTGTGCAGGTGTGAGGGAGTCACTCGCCTCCAGTCTGCTGAAGAACTGTGTCACCACCACGGACAACAATGGCACCTTCCCTGTCCTGGATGAGGCACTCACCTTCTTTGATGTGAGTTGTGTGTGTGTGTGTGTGTGTGTGTATATACTTAGTTTACCTAATTTACTAGTTTGATAACCTATATTTGGACTGTCTCATTGTCATGTCCAGCTTGACTCATTCTTTACTATCTCTTGAATAGACACCTGGATTGAGTGTGCTTTAGATTTCTGTGCTTCTGTATGAATATGATTTTTGTCTCTTCTGTATGTGGTTCCTCTCAGCTTTTTTATGTGACCTGTTCTATCTCTCAAGCCCTAGACAAAGTCTCACCAGTTTTTTTTTACTCTCATCTCTGGGATAGCATTTCATTTCAGCATAAGTCATAAATGGAAGTTCATTCCCTGAATGATGGTTGATTTTATTGTTCAATTATCTGACATAACAGTGACATGAACCATAGCTTGGGAAGCAGTGAAGGCTTGAACAATCAGGCCAATGATGAACTGGGTCTTTGTTTGTCCTCAGAATGCTTTTGACCAGGCTGAGGCACAGAAGGAAGGGAAGATTGTGCCACGAGCTGGTGTGGATGCAGAGTATGATGAGGCGATGGAGCAGATTGACTCCACCAAAAAAAGTCTGGCAGAATACCTCAAGGAACAGTGCAAACACTTTGGCACCAAGGTGTGTGTGTGTGTGTGTGTGTGTGTGTGTGTGTGCGCAAGAGAAAAAGGAATTAGTAATTGAAATGGACAGCCAAGATTACTGTTTGAAATACAACTTTGTGAATAATTTTTGTAACTTGAGAGAAATTCCTTCTTAAACAAATTACTCCATCTCTGGCGTAACTTGAGATTTAGGTGTATTGAAATAACATTTTGCCTAAATTATATGTCACAGAAAACCAGTTATGGTACTTAGCAGTGGCAGATATATCATGCTGAAGTGCCATTCATGTACGTGTTATCAGTTAGATTAACAATTTGTATGAGTCTTGTATGACAGACTGGTTCTCCCTTCCCTGCAGGTGGTGTACTGGGGCAATGACAAGAAGCGCTACCAGCTTGAGGTGCCGGAGCATGCCTGCCGCCGCGCTGGGGATGACTACGAGCTGGTGAGTCAGCGCAAGGGTCACCGCCGCTTCTGGACCTCCACCACCAGGGAGCTGCTGGCCGACATGATTGCCGGGGAGGAGCAGCGCAACACCTCCCTGAGTGACATTGCTCGCCGGATATTCAACCAGTTTGACCAACAGTAAGGCACACACTGCAAACTGATTTTGTCCATCTGGCTTATTGATTATGTTTGTCCTCAACTCTGTCTTGCTGCTGCAGTGGTTTGTGGTAGTGGCGATTAGCACATGAAAACTAAAAATTGATGATTTTCTTTAAGGAGAAGAGAATGAAGAGGAAGCAGTTTATAAACGAAATCATATACAAATTGGAAGTTCTAATTGTAGAGAAGGGCCACTTGGCTGATGAAAAGATAGGGTAAAGAAATATGTGTGTAAAAGAGGTGGTAGTAGAAGCCAAATGCTTGAGAACAAGTAGGGAATGCTTGGATTGTAAGAGGTGGAGGCTATTCGACCATGATTATCCCCCTAGGGGATGCTTCTAGAGGGAGCAAAGCATCAGATTGATGGATTCATTTAACTTTATGGTTTGTGGTGTGAAGCATGAAATTTATTTATATTGTTATATAGGCACAAAATAATGGTTAGAGTGACCTTTGAGTAATTGTGGGAGGAATTGGCTTCTTGGAAAAGTGTTTGGCAAGGTGTTGGAAGTTATAAGATTGTATGTTGCTGGTCAATAGTCAGTAGTCATGTCAGCCTGTCCTAACATGGGTGAAATTGAGTATTATTAATCCCTTGTATATTTGCAGCCAGAAGCAGTGGGAGGCAGCCCTGCAGTGTGTGGCCACCCTGGATGTGCTCTGCTCACTCACAATCTTCTCCCGTGGAGCAGAGACTGTGCAGCCAGAAGTGATCAGTCCCCAGAATGGTGATCAGGTAGGCAAACTGTTTCCGTTGCCTTACAAACTCTGCAAGTAAGTTTAAATGCACAAGCAGGCAGTCTGCTTGTGCACTTTGTCATTATTAACTCAACTTGTCACAATTGAGGAATGAAACAATCATGCTTTCTAATCTTCAATCTATAAGATTTAATAGATTCAGTGTCAGATAAAGATGAAGGAATGAAACATGGAGTTATTGAGAGGAAACACAGCTCCTGAACATGGTTTACCAACATAGAAAGAATGATATTGTTCATGTTCTGAGATGAATATAGAGGAATACAGGAATAGCAATAAATGGAGACCATCATAGTCATCCCATGAGAGGGTTCTTAAAAACTATCTGAATAGAGTATATCTGTATGATTACCCACTCCCTTATTTACTCTAACTTTGTGATACACTTGGAAACTTGCATCTTAGTGTGAAATTCAGATTAAAAATTTTCTATAATTGCAAAAACTGTAGTAGTTCTCCTTCCTGCCACATCCCAGCCGTTCCTTGAGATTCGCAATGGTCTCCACCCGTGCCTGCTGTCCACCATGGCAGACAAGTTCATCCCCAACGACGTGGTGGTGGGAGGGCCGGCAGAGGATGCCCACCGCCCGCTGGTGCTCATAACAGGGCCAAACATGGGAGGCAAGTCCACCCTGATGCGGCAGACGGCACTCATCTGCCTCCTGGCACAGCTGGTGGGTGCTTGGTGCTGCTGTAGCTCTTGACAACACCAACAAATTTTCTCACTGCTTGACCTTCAAACCAGGCCACATCTCTTATTGGTGTTTCTGGTATTTTACAGCTATACCTCAAAAGTCTACATCACTTGTATACACAAACTGTCCTAACAAAAGCCTTGCCTTGCTTTGTGTCAGGGCTCCTATGTTCCTGCTGAAGCCTGCCGCCTGACACCTGTGGACCGAGTGTTCACCCGCGTTGGTGCCTCAGACCGCATCATGGCGGGGGAGTCCACCTTCTTTGTGGAGCTTGCTGAGACTTCCTCCATCTTGCAGCACGCCACCCGGCACTCCTTGGTGCTGGTGGATGAGCTAGGTGGGTGCAGGAACAGTAAGGAAGGAGTTAGTGAGGATGGTGGACAGTTCAGTTTGGGGTTCAAGAGTACTGCTTTGGTGTAAACCAGGAGTGATTTTAGTAGTAAAAAATATTCTCTTGCATTGTTAAGTAAAGTTACTGATGATTGTAAGATAATTATGTTGAGATGATGAAGTACAGTTAGCTCATCTTGATGTGATTGTGGTGAGTCACATGTGGCCATCTTTCATGCCTGTTATTTGTCACTGTATCTGCCACGGAAAAGTTGCATGGGAAAATCATTACTATATGTTAACACTGAAGTTCTCACCCATTGCTTTGATTTACTAAAATAATCATGATCAATTTTGATTATGCCTTCATTCAGAAACTTGTGTTTTCTTACCAAGTACCACCATCGTTACCCCCACATCTCCGAGTTCTGCATGCATGTTTTCATGTGTAAATTTCTCCTGATGTCTGAGATGTGCATATGCACAAGTGAGGCTGATATAGTGAGTGATTGAGTGCTACAAATTAAGCCCCAGTTCTAAAGAAACATGTCAGCAAACTGGTATAGATGAAGTTACAATATGCTAATTGTGGTTTCCAAGGTTAAGGCTTCAGGAGAGTGTGATATTGTTCCACAAACACACACATCCTGGAGAAGCTTGGAATTTTGTTCTTTTCGCTAGCCTGCTGTAATGGTGGGATTTACCTCCAACTGGTCCTATAACTTATCTCGATATTCCATGGCCTGCTGTGTTTGTGGCAGAACATCTCACACTCTCCTAAAGCCTTAAACTCGACCATGGGCAGCGTATTAACTTGATTTGTGCCAGTTTGCCGACACATTTCCTTAGTACCAGACCTTAATTTGTAGCACTGAGTCACTCACTATACCTAGCCTCACTTGTGCATATGCACGACTCAGACATCAGGAAATATGCAACTCAAAGCTGTGGGGTAAGGATGGTGGTGCTTGATAAAGAAACATTTCTCTAGGTAAGTGTAATCAATGCAGTGGATGAAAACTCAGGTGTATTGCCACATGGTAGGGATTATTACTGTGCAGCTTTTTTTCATGGTGATGCAGTGGCAGAATAATAGACATGCTAGTAGGTCACATGCAACTTGCAGTCACATCAAGATGCACTGACTGTAAATTATGAATACCTGCTGTACAGTGGCTAAAAAAGGAAATCTTCACAAGCAGTGAAAGAAAATTTTAACCTCATAATTGTGTCCTTATAACTATCATGTCTGGTGGGAGGGGGAGTCTTGTGCAACTAAGTGAACCAGAGCACCTTACATCCCATGAAACCACTTGAGATCTTCAGGTTTTGTAGAATACCTGCTGCGTTCATTGTTTCTAGCTCTTTAGGCATATTTTTGGAGGCACACATCCATACTTCTGGCACTCAACATGAGATGCTGAAAGCCTACAAAGGAAAACAAACCTTATTGTCTTGGGTCAGCTGTGATGTGTGTGGCTCAAGCTGTTAATGTCACCTGCATGATTACTTACATCACAGAGCAGCAGCTGGTCTTTCCCAGTCTTGCATCTGGACAAAAAGCTTAAGAGTGGAATGAAGATCTCTTTTTTGACCAGCAAGGGAAAAGGTTGCTGGCCTTGGGAGAGATCTTCATATCATCCACAACTCTGTCCAGGAGCAGTGTTGGGAGGGAGACCAGCTGTTGCTCAGTGATGCCCAAAGTGATCCAGCAGGTGATGCCACCAGCCTGAGCCTCTTATTATGGTAGTTGAACAGACAAGCTTTCTGTTTAAAAATTTTTAGACTCCCAGCATCTCGTGGCATTTCCAGAAGTTATGGACCTCCAAAACTATCTTGAGAGCAACAGATAATGAACATTCTAACTATAAATTGCAGATGTGCTCAGACTGTCAGTTCTGCAAGCACTGAGGATCTAGAGTGATTTCATAGTGTATGTGCCGCTCTGGTTGGCTTTGTTATCATCAACATCATGATGAATCTGTGCTCAAAATCCTCAGAGTAGATTTTTCTTGCAACCACTGTATTTCAAGTCACAGTAGACACATTGCATCCACATGAAGCATCTGGAGCCCTGTGAGTTTTTTTTTTTTAACAGCTATCTTGACTTCCTTCACCCACTGTTTCTGTCTCTGACACTGGCCTAGTCAGTGCTTGGTGGTAAATTTGTTACAGTTGGTCAAGCTAGATAATTTTTGTTTGTGCTGTTGGATTCTGTAGTAATTGTGCAATTCACATATTTTTTCAACTCACTGAAATCAAAATGTTGAATTCACAGATTAGCTAAAAATTGTTCATATCAGGTTGTATTCATCATTGCCATTCTTTTTAGTCTTTAAACTAATACATTATATTATGCTTTATAATCCGAATACACTCTGTAGCATTAAGGGTACTCTTTACATGATGAATTTTATAGGTTTGAAAGACTAGAAAATGGCAATAATGAATAAAACTTGTTATAAACTTGTGAATTCAATTTGTCACATTTAAGAGATCAGATAACCATATCAGAATCCAACAGCAATGATTAAAATAGTCTGCCATCAGCAAGCGAGGAGTTATAATGATGAATAAACAAACATACAACACCAGGACAAGCATCTGTGATGGAAGTAGTGAGTGACTGAGGGAAGGGTGCAGACAGTCTAGAGAGCCATTATGGACCCTCTTGCAGGGCTCATGTGAACGCTTCATGTTAATGCAGTAAAGTTGCACTACTTTGCTGATCCCTAATTAATGATTGTGTTAGGACATCATGTTATGCTTGCTTCTCTAGGAATACTTTGATAATGCAACTCTACCTTCAGGGCGAGGCACGGCTACCTATGATGGCACTGCCATTGCCTCTGGAGTGGTGGATGCCCTTGCTCTCCGTGGCTGCCGGACAATGTTCTCCACCCATTACCACGCATTAGTGGACCACTTCTCTGAGAACTCTAATGTCTCCTGTGGCCACATGGTAAGGCAGCGGCTGCAAGAGGGAGACTGTGCGCTAAACACAAGAAACACTCCTATGAGGTTACAGGGATTTGGCTAGAAGATGGTTTGAGGTAACAGATCAAGAGTGTGGGCTGGGGATAGGTGTGTGCAGCAGAATGAGAGGGTATGTTGTTAAGGAATGGACTTTGTATGGAGTGAGACTTACATATGAATGGAGGGGACAGGGCAAGGCTTGTGTCATTAGAGGGAACTGCTGTGAAGGGACAGGTTATGGTGTGAATTCAGCTGATTAGAGCCTTTCATTATCACAGTTGGTACTACCAATGTGTACTGAAAAGTTTAAAATAGTATAAATCATTGATATGATGATTGTTAATGCTACTGAGGGAGAGTTTTTACTGTTCAGGTAAGATGCAAGAATGGATGGGTGCAGGACAGATGTGTGGGTTTTGTGCTGAAGAGTTTTGTGGATGTGGACAAGGTCTGGCATCCATGCAAACCTCAGAGACACAGACAGACAGACTGACAGTGCTTGGTGTATGTGTAGTGACAGGATAGTTAAAGCTGTTCAAAATCCACTCAGCTCTTGGTAATGGTCTCCTGGTCTCATGTTTATCTGCAGTGTCATGCTAGAATCAAGAGTCTGGAGCATCAGAAGGTGGGGTAGAGGACATCAATTGCTAACCACTGGCAAGACACTCAAAATGAATGCAAACCAACACATTAAATTAAGTCAGAAGTAATCACTAAATCTGAGTGGATTTTGGTAGTCTTTGCTTGACCATCATGTCACTACACAAGCATCAAGAAATAAAGAAGGACTCCAGTACTGGCATAGGCCACTAACACTACATTAAGACTGGGCATTAGAGGCAACACCTGTCCTCTACACTCTTGGTGCTCTCTATGCCACTACAAGCTGCTACAACACCCAACAATGCCTTAACAGTGTTGGTTTTGTTTCTTCCCCAGGCGTGCATGGTGGAAGGTGGGGAGGATGACGATGACCCATCACAGGAGACAATCACCTTCCTGTACAAGTTCACAGACGGGTCGTGTCCCAAGTCTTATGGTTTCAATGTGGCTCGTCTTGCCGGCCTGCCCGAGACTGTGATCCGGCAGGCGAGGGAGAAGGCGAGAGAGTTGGAGATGATCAACCTGAAGAAGCATGCATTCTCCAGGGTGGTTAATGCTCTCGGGGCCAAGCCAGGTGTACTGAGAGAAACTCTGTCTGAGGCCTTCAAGTCCCTGCGTGTGGAGTGAGGTGTAGGCAGGCAAGCAGGGCAGGCCACTTAAGGCTAACTGTCTTGCTGCCACCATGTTCCTGAAGATAGAAGAGAATTAGAGTGAACACCTTATTTTGTGCAGGATTATCTGATGTAAAGATGGAATATTGTATGTCATGTACTCCTGATCCTGATCCTGGTGTGGGGGGATTTTCTCAAAGACATGTAGTTCAAAATGATGTTCTCAGAATGATTCGGACATGAACACTTGGAAACATTAGTGCTGCATTCACCTCCTCCCTGTTGAATGTGATGCATCTTTGTGTGAAGTGATGCGTGTGTGCCATCACTGTAAATACTCATCACTTTGTGTTCCTAATCTCTGTATATCTATATAGTAGTACAAACTTGATAATTTACTTTTTGAATTGTGGGCAATACAATCATCTCTTTATGTAAATTATTTTTTTACTTTATCCTGTTGGACATTGCTCAGAAATACTTAATAAAATTTTAAGCATCTCTGTTTCTTGTTACATAATTTCCTTTCTGGAGCTCCCTCGGCAAAGTTGGTTGATGGTGTATTGTGTGTGTGTTAGTCGTGTACACTTTTTCTTGTCATCGCTGTAACTACCACTCTAGCACCACACCACTACACAAAGCGTTATCACCGCTACCTTGCCTCACTACAGCATCTTGTGTAGTTTCTGTACACACAAACACACACACACACAGACAGAGGGAGAGATTATAGATCAAACAGCTCTTGGAACAATGCAAAAGGCAAGGGGGAGAGGAAGGGAGGAAGACAGTGTATAGCAGGGTTGACGGAGGGGGAGGTGGTGCCGCGGAGGGCGAAGTCGGGGGGAGGGTGCCACGAGTCGCTTCAATGGTCCCTGTTTACCCTCGTCCCCGCCGGCGGATATTTGGTCGGCGACAGCTTCCGTCCGTCCGTCTGTCTCCGTACAATTGATCCCACGTGACGTGCGGCTCGGCGGCGGCCAAACCACCGCCGCGCAGCGAGAGACGAGGAATTCCTCACCGAGGTTTGACTGACATCGATATGACACTCTCTAGAAGGCAGATCTATGAAGAAGAGTGATCCATAAACATTCAGAACACACACACACACACACACACACACACACACAATGGCTCGTTCCATCGTCATTTCACTTGTATTCACTTATATGGGAAACCGCGTCCGGCGCCCAGACGCAGGAGTTCATTAACGTAGCATTGCTCCAGTGTGTGCCACTTGTTGCACCAGAGTGGGTCTCTCGTGCCTTGAGATTGTTCTCGCTTGCTGATCAATTTGTCAGTGTTTCTGAAATGACCAAGGGGAGCATGCCAGGAGCAGCAGCAGACAGCGAGTCCGTCTCGAGTGGAAAGAATGGGTGAGACTCCTCCGCGATTCTAGTGAAGCAGTCTTTGCGTCGTGGCGTGCGTGACACCAGCAGTCCAGGGCGCCTCCTGCCTGGTGACGGTGCACTACGAGCCATGCAGCTGATGGCTGCTCTTCTTAAAATAAATACGCTGACTTAGCTTCCACATCTTGATAACTAAGATGGCGACAATCCAGCACCTCTTAATGGACGCCATCCTTGCCGGGACGAAACAGTGGTCACCCACACGAGTAGATCACTCGCAGTGACACCCACTCCTCGCCACTAAAAGGATTCTGGGTTAGTTACTGTAGAGCCTCGCCCAACAAGGTCACCACATACGCTGCATTGATTCCCATAAAAGCCCTCACAGATCGAGGCGGTCCGGGCAGTCCGCGGCCACCAGGGGCGTCCTGCCAGGTTGCTGCAGGCCCAGGCCCGATTCAGATGTGTTGTCGCTGCATTATCTGCTGAGAATGCACCTCCCCACCAGCGGTCAGCTGTTTCACTGCGAGGCAATGTTCAGCGGCACAGTCTCGAGCCAAGCTGCAGCACGTTGAGGCGGCGACGAGACGACGTGCAGCAGCAGCGGCCACCACCCGTCACTGCTCACCCCGACATTCCCACGGTCACCCTGTCACGGCTCCACTCACGCGACAGATGGGTTAAAGGCAGCAGGGCACGGGAGCGTGTGTCACCCTCACACTCCCCTCGCCAAAGCTGGTGAAGGTGGCACACAGTGGCCCATCCTCCTGTCACCACCACGCTGCACTACTGTAACGCCACGCGACGCGTTACTCTCACCGAGGGGTGCCGCACCTGGGCACAGCCTGATCGGGTGCCCATCTGTCTAATAGCCAGCCAGCGAGGCTGAATTAACTTGGAGGTGGACCGCGCCTCTCTCAACTCCGCACTGCGCCGCCTGCCTGATCTGGCATGCACCTGTTGACTGGCAGCGAGGGAAGCACACTAACACAGCGACCGTGTCCGCTGTGTTCATAGTGATTCATTACTAAAGGACTTTGTAATACACCGTAAGACTGCTGGTGGAAGTTTCATCCTCTCGTAAATTTAGACTTGGTTGGATATCAATAACTGATAGATCTTGGTGCGCTGCCAAGGCGGTGCATTGCCAGGTCGGTGCTTCACGCCATTACTACCCTTCAGTCTTTCCCTGGAGCTTTGTGCGGTGCAAGGTAACTATTCTGCGGTGGTCGGCTTCCAATTAATGAGCAAAGAACTTTTCACATAGAAATACTGTCAGTTTAATACGCTTGTACGGAGAGAGAGAGAGAGAGAGAGAGAGAGAGAGAGAGAGAGAGAGAGAGAGAGAGAGAGAGAGAGAGAGAGAGAGAGAGAGAGGAAGGGGGGAAAGGGAGAGGGGCAAAGACAAGTTGTGAACTCGTATTGACAGAAACAAAAGAGTCGGCGTGGGGCGCACAATGGCAGGGAGACACACAATGGCGTGGTGAACGCGCGATTCCACCTTAAATGATCCACTAGCGATTGGTTTTTTTTGTTTTGATCCTCCCCTCATCTTTCTCTTCTTTCCCCTCACGCCCGACTCCCGTGTGTGTGTGTGTGCGTGTGTGTGTGTGAGTGTGTGTGTAGGAAC